>NC_091260.1:11818125-12120312 GCF_042477335.2 Ovis canadensis | reverse complement strand
CACGTGGGCCCCACCCGGAAATCACGTGGGCCCCACCCGGAAATCACGTGGGCCCCACCCGGAAATCACGTGGGCCCCACCCGGAAATCACGTGGGCCCCACGGGGAAATCACGTGGGCCCCACCCGGAAATCACGTGGGCCCCACGGGGAAATCACGTGGGCCCCACCCGGAAATCACGTGGGCCCCACCCGGAAATCACGTGGGCCCCACGGGGAAATCACGTGGGCCCCACCCGGAAATCACGTGGGGCCCACCCGGAAATCACGTGGGCCCCAAGGGGAAATCACGTGGGCCCCACCCGGAAATCACGTGGGCCCCACGGGGAAATCACGTGGGCCCCACCCGGAAATCACGTGGGCCCCACCCGGAAATCACGTGGGCCCCACCCGGAAATCACGTGGGCCCCACGGGGAAATCACGTGGGCCCCACCCGGAAATCACGTGGGCCCCACCCGGAAATCACGTGGGCCCCACCCGGAAATCACGTGGGCCCCACCCGGAAATCACGTGGGCCCCACCCAGAAATCACGTGGGCCCCACCCGGAAATCACGTGGGCCCACCCGGAAATCACTTGGGCCGCACCCGGAAATCACGTGGGCCCCACCCGGAAATCACGTGGGCCCCACGGGGAAATCACGTGGGCCCCACCCGGAAATCACGTGTGCCCCACCCGGAAATCACGTGGGCCCCACCCGGAAATAACGTTGGCCCCACCCGGAAATCACGTGGGCCCCACCCGGAAATCACGTGGGCCCCACCCGGAAATCATGTGGACCCCACCCGGAAATCACGTGGGCCCCACCCGGAAATCACGTGGGCCCCACCCGGAAATCACGTGGGGCCCACCCGGAAATCACGTAGGCCCCACCCGGAAATCACGTGGGCCCCACGGGGAAATCACGTGGGCCCCACCCGGAAATCACGTGGGCCCCACCCGGAAATCACGTGGGCCCCACGGGGAAATCACGTGGGCCCCACCCGGAAATCACGTGGGCCCCACCCGGAAATCACGTGGGCCCCACCCGGAAATCACGTGGGCCCCACGGGGAAATCACGTGGGCCCCACCCGGAAATCACGTGTGCCTCACCCGGAAATCACGTGGGCCCCACCCGGAAATCACGTGGGCCCCACCCGGAAATCACGTGGGCCCCACGGGGAAATCACGTGGGCCCCACCCGGAAATCACGTGGGCCACACGGGGAAATCACGTGGGCCCCACCCGGAAATCACGTGGGCCCCACCCGGAAATCACGTGGGCCCCACCCGGAAATCACGTGGGCCCCACCCGGAAATCACGTGGGCCCCACCCGGAAATCACGTGGGCGCCACCCGGAAATCACGTGGGCCCCACCCGGAAATCACGTGGGCCCCACCCGGAAATCACGTGGGCCCCACGGGGAAATCACGTGGGCCCCACCCGGAAATCACGTGTGCCCCACCCGGAAATCACGTGTGCCCCACCCGGAAATCACGTGGGCCCCACCCGGAAATCACGTGGGCCCCACCCGGAAATCACGTGGGCCCCACCCGGAAATCACGTGGGCCCCATCCGGAAATCACGTGGGCCCCCAGGGGAAATCACGTGGGCCCCACCCGGAAATCACGTGGGCCCCACCCGGAAATCACGTGGGCCCCACCCGGAAATCACGTGGACCCCACCCGGATATCACGTGGGCCCCACCCGGAAATCACGTGGGCCCCACCCGGAAATCACGTGGGCCCCACCCGGAAATCACGTGGGCCCCACCCGGAAATCACGTGGGCCCCACCCGGAAATCACGTGGGCCCCACCGGGAAATCACGTGGGCCCCACCCGGAAATCACGTGGGCCCCACCCGGAAATCACGTGGGCCCCACCCGGAAATCACGTGGGCCCCCAGGGGAAATCACGTGGGCCCCACTCGGAAATCACGTGGGCCCCACTCGGAAATCACGTGGGGCCCACCCGGAAATCATGTGGGCCCCACGGGGAAATCACGTGGGCCCCACCCGGAAATCACATGGGCCCCACCCGGAAATCACGTGGGCCCCACCCGGAAATCACGTGGGCCCCACCCGGAAATCACGTGGGCCCCACCAGGAAATCACGTGGGCCCCACCCGGAAATCACGTGGGCCCCACGGGGAAATCACGTGGGCCCCACCTGGAAATCACGTGGGCCCCACGGGGAAATCACGTGGGCCCCACCCGGAAATCACGTGGGCCCCACCCGGAAATCACGTGGGGCCCACCCGGAAATCACGTGGGCCCCACCCGGAAATCACGTGGGCCCCACCCGGAAATCACGTGGGCCCCACCCGGAAATCACGTGGGCCCCACGGGGAAATCACGTGGGCCCCACCCGGAAATCACGTGGGCCCCTCCCGGAAATCACGTGGGCCCCACCCGAAAATCACGTGGGCCCCACCCTGAAATCACGTGGGCCCCATGGGGAAATCACGTGGGCCCCACCCGGAAATCACGTGGGCCCCACCCTGAAATCACGTGGGCCCCATGGGGAAATCACGTGGGCCCCACCCGGAAATCACGTGGGCCCCACGGGGAAATCACGTGGGCCCCACCCGGAAATCACGTGGGCCCCACCCGGAAATCACGTGGGCCCCACCCGGAAATCACGTGGGCCCCACCCGGAAATCACGTGGGCCCCACCCGGAAATCACGTGGGCCCCACGGGGAAATCACGTGGGCCCCACGGGGAAATCACGTGAGCCCCACGGGGAAATCACGTGGGCCCCACCCGGAAATCACGTTGGCCCCACCAGGAAATCACGTGGGCCCCACCCGGAAATCACGTGGGCCCCACCCGGAAATCACGTGGGCCCCACCCGGAAATCACGTGGGCCCCACCCGGAAATCACGTGGGCCCCACCCGGAAATCACGTGGGCCCCACCCGGAAATCACGTGGGCCCCACGGGGAAATCACGTGGGCCCCACCCGGAAATCACGTGGGCCCCACCCGGAAATCACGTGGGCCCCACGGGGAAATCACGTGGGCCCCCAGGGGAAATCACGTGGGCCCCACCCGGAAATCACGTGGGCCCCACCCGGAAATCACGTGGGCCCCACCCGGAAATCACGTGGGCCCCACCCGGAAATCACGTGGGCCCCACCCGGAAATCACGTGGGGCCCACCCGGAAATCACGTGGGCCCCATGGGGAAATCACGTGGGGCCCACCCGGAAATCACGTGGGCCCCACCCGGAAATCACGTGGGCCCCACCCGGAAATCACGTGGGCCCCCAGGGGAAATCACGTGGGCCCCACCCGGAAATCACGTGGGCCCCACCCGGAAATCACGTGGGCCCCACCCGGAAATCACGTGGGCCCCACGGGGAAATCACGTGGGCCCCACCCGGAGATCACGTGGGCCCCACCCGGAAATCACGTGGGCCCCACCCGGAAATCACGTGGGCCCCACCCGGAAATCACGTGGGGCCCACCCGGAAATCACGTGGGCCCCACGGGGAAATCACGTGGGGCCCACCCGGAAATCACGTGGGCCCCACCCGGAAATCACGTGGGCCCCACCCGGAAATCACGTGGGCCCCCAGGGGAAATCACGTGGGCCCCACCCGGAAATCACGTGGGCCCCACCCGGAAATCACGTGGGCCCCACCCGGAAATCACGTGAGCCCCACGGGGAAATCACGTGGGCCCCACCCGGAGATCACGTGGGCCCCACCCGGAAATCACGTGGGCCCCACCCGGAAATCACGTGGGCCCCACCCGGAAATCACGTGGGCCCCACCCGGAAATCACGTGGGCCCCACCCGGAAATCACGTGGGCCCCACCTGGAAATCACGTGGGCCCCACCCGGAAATCACGTGGGCCCCACCCGGAAATCACGTGGGCCCCACCCGGAAATCACGTGGGGCCCACCCGGAAATCACGTGGGCCCCACCCGGAAATCACGTGGGCCCCACCCGGAAATCACGTGGGCCCCACCCGGAAATCACGTGGGCCCCACCCGGAAATCACGTGGGCCCCAGCCGGAAATCACGTGGGCCCCACCCGGAAATCACGTGTGCACCACGGGGAAATCACGTGGGCCCCACCCGGAAATCACGTGTGCCCCACGGGGAAATCACGTGGGCCCCACCCGGAAATCACGTGGGCCCCACCCGGAAATCACGTGGGGCCCACCCGGAAATCACGTGGGCCCCACGGGGAAATTACGTGGGCCCCACCCGGAAATCACGTGGGCCCCACCCGGAAATCACTTGGGGCCCACCCGGAAATCACGTGGGCCCCACCCGGAAATCACGTGGGCCCCACTGGGAAATCACGTGGGCCCCACCCGGAAATCACGTGGGCCCCACCCGGAAATCACGTGGGCCCCACCCGGAAATCACGTGGGCCCCACCAGGAAATCACGTGGGCCCCACCCGGAAATCACGTGGGCCGCACCCGGAAATCACGTGGGCCCCACCCGGAAATCACGTGGGCCCCCAGGGGAAATCACGTGGGCCCCACCCGGAAATCACGTGGGCCCCACCCGGATATCACGTGGGGCCCACCCGGAAATCACGTGGGCCCCACGGGGAAATCACGTGGGCCCCGCCCGGAAATCACGTGGGCCCCACCGGGAAATCACGTGGGCCCCACCCGGAAATCACGTGGGCCCCACCCGGAAATCACGTGGGCCCCACGGGGAAATCACCTGGGACCCACCCGGAAATCACGTGGGCCCCACGGGGAAATCACGTGGGCCCCACCCGGAAATCACGTGGGCCCCACCCGGAAATCACGTGGGCCCCACCCGGAAATCACGTGGGCCCCACCCGGAAATCACGTGGGCCCCACCCGGAAATCACGTGGGCCCCACGGGGAAATCACGTGGGCCCCACCCGGAAATCACTTGGGCCCCACCCGGAAATCACGTGGGCCCCACCCGGAAATCACGTGGGCCCCACGGGGAAATCACGTGGGCCCCACCCGGAAATCACGTGTGCCCCACCCGGAAATCACGTGGGCCCCACCCGGAAATCACGTGGGCCCCACCCGGAAATCACGTGGGCCCCACCCGGAAATCACGTGTGCCCCACGGGGAAATCACGTGGGCCCCACCCGGAAATCACGTGGGGCCCACCCGGAAATCACGTGGGCCCCACCCGGAAATCACGTGGGCCCCACCCGGAAATCACGTGGGCCCCACCCGGAAATCACGTGGGCCCCACCCGGAAATCACGTGGGCCCCCAGGGGAAATCACGTGGGCCCACCCGGAAATCACGTGGGCCCCACCCGGAAATCACGAGGGCCCCACCCGGAAATCACGTGGGCCCCACCCGGAAATCACGTGGGCCCCACCCGGAAATCACGTGGGCCCCACCCGGAAATCACGTGGGCCCCACCCGGAAATCACGTGGGCCCCACCCGGAAATCACGTGGGGCCCACCCGGAAATCACGTGGGCCCCACCCGGAAATCAGGTGGGCCCCACCCGGAAATCACGTGGGCCCCACCCGGAAATCTCGTGGGCCCCACCCGGAAATCACGTGGGCCCCACCCGGAAATCACGTGGGCCCCACCCGGAAATCACGTGGGCCCCACCCGGAAATCACGTGGGCCCCACCCGGAAATCACGTGGGCCCCACGGGGAAATCACGTGGGCCCCACCCGGAAATCACGTGGGCCCCACGGGGAAATCACGTGGGCCCCACCCGGAAATCACGTGGGCCCCACCCGGAAATCACGTGGGCCCCACGGGGAAATCACGTGGGCCCCACCCGGAAATCACGTGGGCCCCACCCGGAAATCACGTGGGCCCCACCCGGAAATCACGTGGGCCCCACGGGGAAATCACGTGGGCCCCACCCGGAAATCACGTGGGCCCCACCCGGAAATCACGTGGGCCCCACCCGGAAATCACGTGGGCCCCACCCGGAAATCACGTGGGCCCCACCCGGAAATCACGTGGGCCCCACCCGGAAATCACTTGGGCCCCACCCGGAAATCACGTGGGCCCCACCCGGAAATCACGTGGGCCCCACGGGGAAATCACGTGGGCCCCACCCGGAAATCACGTGTGCCCCACCCGGAAATCACGTGGGCCCCACCCGGAAATAACGTTGGCCCCACCCGGAAATCACGTGGGCCCCACCCGGAAATCACGTGGGCCCCACCCGGAAATCACGTGGGCCCCACCCGGAAATCACGTGGGCCCCACCCGGAAATCACGTGGGCCCCACCCGGAAATCACGTGGGCCCCACCCGGAAATCACGTGGGCCCCACGGGGAAATCACGTGGGCCCCACCCGGAAATCACGTGGGGCCCACCCGGAAATCACGTGTGCCCCACCCGGAAATCACGTGGGCCCCACCCGGAAATCACGTGGGCCCCACGGGGAAATCACGTGGGCCCCACCTGGAAATCACGTGGGCCCCACCCGGAAATCACGTGGGCCCCCAGGGGAAATCACGTGGGCACACCCGGAAATCACGTGGGCCCCAACCGGAAATCACGAGGGCCCCACCCGGAAATCACGTGGGCCCCACCCGGAAATCACGTGGGCCCCACCCGGAAATCACGTGGGCCCCACCCGGAAATCACGTGGGCCCCACCCGGAAATCACGTGGGCCCCACCCGGAAATCACGTGGGGCCTACCCGGAAATCACGTGGGCCCCACCCGGAAATCAGGTGGGCCCCACCCGGAAATCACGTGGGCCCCACCCGGAAATCACGTGGGCCCCACCCGGAAATCACGTGGGCCCCACCCGGAAATCACGTGGGCCCCACCCGGAAATCACGTGGGCCCCACCCGGAAATCACGTGGGCCCCACGGGGAAATCACGTGGGCCCCACCCGGAAATCACGTTTGCCCCACCCGGAAATCACGTGGGCCCCACCCGGAAATCACGTGGGCCCCACCCGGAAATCACGTGGGCCACACCTGGAAATCACGTGGGCCCCACCCGGAAATCACGTGGGCCCCACCCGGAAATCACGTGGGCCCCACCCGGAAATCACGTGGGGCCCACCCGGAAATCACGTGGGCCCCACCCGGAGATCACGTGGGCCCCACCCGGAAATCACGTGTGCCCCACCCGGAAATCACGTGGGCCCCACCCGGAAATCACGTGGGCCCCACGGGGAAATCACGTGGGCCCCACCCGGAAATCACGTGGGCCCCACGGGGAAATCACGTGGGCCCCACCCGGAAATCACGTGGGGCCCACCCGGAAATCACGTGGGCCCCACCCGGAAATCACGTGGGCCCCACGGGGAAATCACGTGGGCCCCACCCGGAAATCACGTGGGCCCCACGGGGAAATCACGTGGGCCCCACCCGGAAATCACGTGGGCCCCACCCGGAAATCACGTGGGCCCCACGGGGAAATCACGTGGGCCCCACCCGGAAATCACGTGGGGCCCACCCGGAAATCACGTGGGCCCCAAGGGGAAATCACGTGGGCCCCACCCGGAAATCACGTGGGCCCCACGGGTAAATCACGTGGGCCCCACCCGGAAATCACGTGGGCCCCACCCGGAAATCACGTGGGCCCCACCCGGAAATCACGTGGGCCCCACGGGGAAATCACGTGGGCCCCACCCGGAAATCACGTGGGCCCCACCCGGAAATCACGTGGGCCCCACCCGGAAATCACGTGGGCCCCACCCGGAAATCACGTGGGCCCCACCCGGAAATCACGTGGGCCCCACCCGGAAATCACGTGGGCCCCACCCGGAAATCACTTGGGCCCCACCCGGAAATCACGTGGGCCCCACCCGGAAATCACGTGGGCCCCACGGGGAAATCACGTGGGCCCCACCCGGAAATCACGTGTGCCCCACCCGGAAATCACGTGGGCCCCACCCGGAAATAACGTTGGCCCCACCCGGAAATCACGTGGGCCCCACCCGGAAATCACGTGGGCCCCACCCGGAAATCACGTGGGCCCCACCCGGAAATCACGTGGGCCCCACCCGGAAATCACGTGGGCCACACCCGGAAATCACGTGGGCCCCACCCGGAAATCACGTGGGCCCCACGGGGAAATCACGTGGGCCCCACCCGGAAATCACGTGGGGCCCACCCGGAAATCACGTGTGATCCACCCGGAAATCACGTGGGCCCCACCCGGAAATCACGTGGGCCCCACGGGGAAATCACGTGGGCCCCACCTGGAAATCACGTGGGCCCCACCCGGAAATCACGTGGGCCCCCAGGGGAAATCACGTGGGCACACCCGGAAATCACGTGGGCCCCAACCGGAAATCACGAGGGCCCCACCCGGAAATCACGTGGGCCCCACCCGGAAATCACGTGGGCCCCACCTGGAAATCACGTGGGCCCCACCCGGAAATCACGTGGGCCCCACCCGGAAATCACGTGGGGCCGACCCGGAAATCACGTGGGGCCTACCCGGAAATCACGTGGGCCCCACCCGGAAATCAGGTGGGCCCCACCCGGAAATCACGTGGGCCCCACCCGGAAATCAGGTGGGCCCCACCCGGAAATCACCTGGGCCCCACCCGGAAATCACGTGGGCCCCACCCGGAACTCACGTGGGCCCCACCCGGAAATCACGTGGGCCCCACGCGGAAATCACGTGGGCCCCACCCGGAAATCACGTTTGCCCCACCCGGAAATCACGTGGGCCCCACCCGGAAATCACGTGGGCCCCACCCGGAAATCACGTGGGCCCCACCTGGAAATCACGTGGGCCCCACCCGGAAATCACGTGGGCCCCACCCGGAAATCACGTGGGCCCCACCCGGAAATCACGTGGGGCCCACCCGGAAATCAAGTGGGCCCCACCCGGAAATCACGTGGGCCCCACCCGGAAATCACGTGTGCCCCACCCGGAAATCACGTGGGCCCCACCCGGAAATCACGTGGGCCCCACGGGGAAATCACGTGGGCCCCACCTGGAAATCACGTGGGCCCCACCCGATAATCACGTGGGCACCACCCGGAAATCACGTGGGCCCCACCCGGAAATCACGTGGGCCCCACCCGGAAATCACGTGGGCCCCACGGGGAAATCACGTGGGCCCCACCTGGAAATCACGTGGGCCCCACCCGGAAATCACGTGGGCCCCACCCGGAAATCACGTGGGCCCCACCCGGAAATCACGTGGGCCCCACCCGGAAATCACGTGGGCCCCACCCGGAAATCACGTGGGCCCCACCCGGAAATCACGTGGGCCCCACCCGGAAAACACGTGTGCCCCACATGGAAATCACGTGGGCCCCACCCGGAAATCACGTGGGCCCCACCCGGAAATCACGTGGGCCCCACCCGGAAATCACGTGGGCCCCACGCGGAAATCACGTGGGCCCCACCCGGAAATCGACGTGGGCCCCACCCGGAAATCACGTGGGCCCCACCCGTAAATCACGTGGGCCCCACCCGGAAATCACGTGGGCCCCACCCGGAAATCACGTGGGCCCCACCCGGAAATCACGTGGGCCCCACCCGGAAATCACGTGGGCCCCACCCGGAAATCACGTGGGCCCCCAGGGGAAATCACGTGGGCCCCACCCGGAAATCACGTGGGCCCCACCCGGAAATCACGTGGGCCCCACCCGGAAATCACGTGGGCCCCACCCGGAAATCACGTGGGCCCCACCCGGAAATCACGTGGGCCCCACCCGGAAATCACGTGGGGCCCACCCGGAAATCACGTGGGCCCCACGGGGAAATCACGTGGGCCCCACCCGGAAATCACGTGGGCCCCACCCGGAAATCACGTGGGCCCCACCCGGAAATCACGTGGGCCCCACCCGGAAATCACGTGGGCCCCACCCGGAAATCACGTGGGCCCCACGATGAAATCACCTGGGCCCAACCCGGAAATCACGTGGGCCCCACCCGGAAATCACGTGGGCCCCACCCGGAAATCACGTGGGCCCCACCCGGAAATCACGTGGGCCCCACCCGGAAATCACGTGGGCCCCACCCGGAAATCACGTGGGCCCCACCCGGAAATCACGTGGGCCCCACGGGGAAATCACGTGGGCCCCACCCGGAAATCACGTGTGCCCGACCCGGAAATCACGTGGGCCCCACCCGGAAATCACGTGGGCCCCACCCGGAAATCACGTGGGCCCCACCCGGAAATCACCTGGGCCCCACGGGGAAATCACCTGGGCCCCACCCGGAAATCACGTGGGCCCCACCCGGAAATCACGTGGGCCCCACCCGGAAATCACGTGGGCCCCACCCGGAAATCACGTGGGCCCCACCCGGAAATCACGTGGGCCCCACCCGGAAATCACGTGGGCCCCACCCGGAAATCACGTGGGCCCCACGGGGAAATCACGTGGGCCCCACCCGGAAATCACGTGTGCCCGACCCGGAAATCACGTGGGCCCCACCCGGAAATCACGTGGGCCCCACCCGGAAATCACGTGGGCCCCACCCGGAAATCACGTGGGCCCCACGGGGAAATCACGTGGGCCCCACCTGGAAATCACGTGGGCCCCACCCGGAAATCACGTGGGCCCCACCCGGAAATCACGTGGGCCCCACCCGGAAATCACGTGGGCCCCACCCGGAAATCACGTGGGCCCCACCCGGAAATCACGTGGGCCCCACCCGGAAATCACGTGGGCCCAACCCGGAAATCACGTGGGCCCCACCCGGAAATCACGTGGGCCCCACCCGGAAATCACGTGGGGCCCACCCGGAAATCACGTGGGGCCCACCCGGAAATCACGTGGGGCCCACCCGGAAATCACGTGGGCCCCACCCGGAAATCACGTGGGCCCCACGGGGAAATCACGTGAGCCCCACCCGGAAAACACGTGGGCCCCACCCGGAAATCACGTGGGCCCCACGGCGAAATCACGTGGGCCCCCAGGGGAAATCACGTGGGCCCCACGGGGAAATCACGTGGGCCCCACGGGGAAATCACGTGGGCCCCACCCGGAAATCACGTGGGCCCCACCCGGAAATCACGTGGGCCCGACCCGGAAATCACGTGGGCCCCACCCGGAAATCACGTGGGCCCCACCCGGAAATCACGTGGGCCCCACCGGAAATCACGTGGGCCCCACCCGGAAATCACGTGGGCCCCACGGGGAAATCACGTGGGCCCCACCCAGAAAACACGTGTGCCCCACCTGGAAATCACGTGGGCCCCACCCGGAAATCACGTGGGCCCCACCCGGAAATCACGTGGGCCCCACCCGGAAATCACGTGGGCCCCACGCGGAAATCACGTGGGCCCCACCCGGAAATCACGTGGGCCCCACGCGGAAATCACGTGGGCCCCACCCGGAAATCACGTGGGCCCCACGCGGAAATCACGTGGGCCCCACCCGGAAATCACGTGGGCCCCACCCGTAAATCACGTGGGCCCCACCCGGAAATCACGTGGGCCCCACCCGGGAAATCACGTGGGCCCCACCCGGAAATCACGTGTGCCCCACCCGGAAATCACGTGGGCCCCACCCGGAAATCACGTGGGCCCCCAGGGGAAATCACGTGGGCCCCACCCGGAAATCACGTGGGCCCCACCCGGAAATCACGTGGGGCCCACCCGGAAATCACGTGGGCCCCACCCGGAAATCACGTGGGCCCCACGGGGAAATCACGTGGGCCCCACCCGGAAATCACGTGGGCCCCACCCGGAAATCACGTGGGCCCCACCCGGAAATCACGTGGGCCCCAGGGGAAATCACGTGGGCCCCACCCGGAAATCACGTGGGCCCCACCCGGAAATCACGTGGGCCCCACCCGGAAATCACGTGGGCCCCACGGGGAAATCACGTGGGCCCCACCCGGAAATCACGTGGGCCCCACCCGGAAATCACGTGGGCCCCACCCGGAAATCACGTGGGCCCCACCCGGAAATCACGTGGGCCCCACCCGGAAATCACGTGGGCCCCACCCGGAAATCACGTGGGCCCCACCCGGAAATCACGTGGGCCCCACGGGGAAATCACGTGGGCCCCACCCGGAAATCACGTGGGCCCCACGGGGAAATCACGTGGGCCCCACGGGGAAATCACGTGGGCCCCACCCGGAAATCACGTGGGCCCCACCCGGAAATCACGTGGGCCCCACCCGGAAATCACGTGGGCCCCACGGGGAAATCACGTGGGCCCCACCCGGAGATCACGTGGGCCCCACCCGGAAATCACGTGGGCCCCACCCGGAAATCACGTGGGCCCCACCCGGAAATCACGTGGGCCCCACCCGGAAATCACGTGGGCCCCACCCGGAAATCACGTGGGGCCCACCCAGAAATCACGTGGGGCCCACCCGGAAATCACGTGGGCCCCACCCGGAAATCACGTGGGCCCCACGGGGAAATCACGTGGGCCCCACCCGGAAATCACGTATGCCCCACCCGGAAATCACGTGGGCCCCACCCGGAAATCACGTGGGCCCCACCCGGAAATCACGTGGGCCCCACCCGGAAATTACGTGGGCCCCACGGGGAAATCACGTGGGCCCCACCCGGAAATCAGGTGGGCCCCACCCGGAAATCACGTGGGCCCCACGGGGAAATCACGTGGGCCCTCAGGGGAAATCACGTGGGCCCCACCCGGAAATCACGTGGGCCCCACCCGGAAATCACGTGGGCCCCACCCGGAAATCACGTGGGCCCCACCCGGAAATCACGTGGGCCCCACCCGGAAATCACGTGGGCCCCACCCGGAAATCAGGTGGGCCCCACCCGGAAATCACGTGGGCCCCACGGGGAAATCACGTGGGCCCCACCCGGAAATCACGTGGGCCCCACCCGGAAATCACGTGGGCCCCACCCGGAAATCACGTGGGGCCCACCCGGAAATCACGTGGGCCCAACCCGGAAATCACGTGGGCCCCACCCGGAAATCACGTGGGCCCCACCCGGAAATCACGTGGGCCCCACCCGGAAATGACGTGGGCCCCACCCGGAAATCACGTGGGCCCCACCCTGAAATCACGTGGGCCCCACGGGGAAATCACGTGGGCCCCACCCGGAAATCACGTGGGCCCCACCCGGAAATCACGTGGGCCCCACCCAGAAATCACGTGGGCCCCACCCGGAAATCACGTGGGCCCCACGGGGAAATCACGTGGGCCCCACCCGGAAATCACGTGGGCCCCACGGGGAAATCACGTGGGCCCCCAGGGGAAATCACGTGGGCCCCACCCGGAAATCACGTGGGCCCCACCCGGAAATCACGTGGGCCCCACCCGGAAATCACGTGGGCCCCACGGGGAAATCACGTGGGCCCCACCCGGAGATCACGTGGGCCCCACCCGGAAATCACGTGGGCCCCACCCGGAAATCACGTGGGCCCCACCCGGAGATCACGTGGGCCCCACCCGGAAATCACGTGGGCCCCACCCGGAAATCACGTGGGCCCCACCCGGAAATCACGTCGGCCCCACCCGGAAATCACGTGGGCCCCACCCGGAAATCACGTGGGCCCCACGGGGAAATCACGTGGGCCCCACCCGGAAATCACGTGGGCCCCACCCGGAAATCACGTGGGCCCCACGGGGAAATCACGTGGGCCCCCAGGGGAAATCACGTGGGCCCCACCCGGAAATCACGTGGGCCCTACCCGGAAATCACGTGGGCCCTACCCGGAAATCACGTGGGCCCCACGGGGAAATCACGTGGGCCCCACCCGGAAATCACGTGGCCCCCACCCGGAAATCACGTGGGCCCCACCCGGAAATCACGTGGGCCCCACCCGGAAATCACGTGGGCCCCACCCGGAAATCACGTGGGCCCCACCCGGAAATCACGTGGGCCCCACGGGGAAATCACGTGGGCCCCACCCGGAAATCAGGTGGGCCCAACCCGGAAATCACGTGGGCCCCACGGGGAAATCACGTGGGCCCTCAGGGGAAATCACGTGGGCCCCACCCGGAAATCACGTGGGCCCCACCCGGAAATCACGTGGGCCCCACCCGGAAATCACGTGGGCCCCACCCGGAAATCACGTGGGCCCCACCCGGAAATCACGTGGGCCCCACCCGGAAATCAGGTGGGCCCCACCCGGAAATCACGTGGGCCCCACGGGGAAATCACGTGGGCCCCACCCGGAAATCACGTGGGCCCCACCCGGAAATCACGTGGGCCCCACCCGGAAATCACGTGGGGCCCACCCGGAAATCACGTGGGCCCAACCCGGAAATCACGTCGGCCCCACCCGGAAATCACGTGGGCCCCACCCGGAAATCACGTGGGCCCCACCCGGAAATGACGTGGTCCCCACCCGGAAATCACGTGGGCCCCACCCTGAAATCACGTGGGCCCCACGGGGAAATCACGTGGGCCCCACCCGGAAATCACGTGGGCCCCACCCGGAAATCACGTGGGCCCCACCCGGAAATCACGTGGGCCCCACCCGGAAATCACGTGGGCCCCACGGGGAAATCACGTGGGCCCCACCCGGAAATCACGTGGGCCCCACGGGGAAATCACGTGGGCCCCCAGGGGAAATCACGTGGGCCCCACCCGGAAATCACGTGGGCCCCACCCGGAAATCACGTGGGCCCCACCCGGAAATCACGTGGGCCCCACGGGGAAATCACGTGGGCCCCACCCGGAGATCACGTGGGCCCCACCCGGAAATCACGTGGGCCCCACCCGGAAATCACGTGGGCCCCACCCGGAAATCACGTGGGCCCCACGGGGAAATCACGTGGGCCCCACCCGGAAATCACGTGGGCCCCACCCGGAAATCACGTGGGCCCCACGGGGAAATCACGTGGGCCCCACCCGGAAATCACGTGGGCCCCACCCGGAAATCACGTGTGCCCCACCCGGAAATCACGTGGGCCCCACCCGGAAATCACGTGGGCCCCACGGGGAAATCACGTGGGCCCCACCCGGAAATCACGTGGGCCCCACCCGGAAATCACGTGGGCCCCACCCGGAAATCTCGTGGGCCCCACCCGGAAATCACGTGGGCCCCACCGGGAAATCACGTGGGCCCCACCCGGAAATCACGTGGGCCCCACCCGGAAATCACCTGGGCCCCACCCGGAAATCACGTGGGCCCCACCCGGAAATCACGTGGGCCCCACCCGGAAATCTCGTGGGCCCCACCCGGAAATCACGTGGGCCCCACCGGGAAATCACGTGGGCCCCACCCGGAAATCACGTGGGGCCCACCCGGAAATCACGTGGGCCCCACGGGGAAATCACGTGGGCCCCACCCGGAAATCACGTGGGCCCCACGGGGAAATCACGTGGGCCCCCAGGGGAAATCACGTGGGCCCCACCCGGAAATCATGTGGGCCCCACCCGGAAATCACGTGGGCCCCACCCGGAAATCACGTGGGCCCCACCCGGAAATCACGTGGGCCACACCCGGAAATCACGTGGGCCACACCCGGAAATCACGTGCGCCCCACCCGGAAATCACGTGGGGCCCACCCGGAAATCACGTGGGCCCCACCCGGAAATCACGTGGGCCCCACGGGGAAATCACGTGGGCCCCACCCGGAAATCACGTGGGCCCCACCCGGAAATCACGTGGGCCCCACCCGAAAATCACGTGGGCCCCAGGGGAAATCACGTGGGCCCCACCCGGAAATCACGTGGGCCCCACCCGGAAATCACGTGGGCCCCACCCGGAAATCACGTGGGCCCCACGGGGAAATCACGTGGGCCCCACCCGGAAATCACGTGGGCCCCACCCGGAAATCACGTGGGCCCCACCCGGAAATCACGTGGGCCCCACCCGGAAATCACGTGGGCCCCACCCGGAAATCACGTGGACCCCACCCGGAAATCACGTGGGCCCCACCCGGAAATCACGTGGGCCCCACGGGGAAATCACGTGGGCCCCACCCGGAAATCACGGGGGCCCCACGGGGAAATCACGTGGGCCCCCAGGGGAAATCACGTGGGCCCCACCCGGAAATCACGTGGGCCCCACCCGGAAATCACGTGGGCCCCACCCGGAAATCACGTGGGCCCCACGGGGAAATCACGTGGGCCCCACCCGGAGATCACGTGGGCCCCACCCGGAAATCACGTGGGCCCCACCCGGAAATCACGTGGGCCCCACCCGGAAATCACGTGGGCCCCACCCGGAAATCACGTGGGCCCCACCCGGAAATCACGTGGGGCCCACCCGGAAATCACGTGGGGCCCACCCGGAAATCACGTGGGCCCCACCCGGAAATCACGTGGGCCCCACGGGGAAATCACGTGGGCCCCACGGGGAAATCACGTGGGCCCCACCCGGAAATCACGTGGGCCCCACCCGGAAATCACGTGGGCCCCACCCGGAAATCACGTGGGCCCCACCCGGAAATCACGTGGGCCCCACGGGGAAATCACGTGGGCCCCACCCGGAAATCAGGTGGGCCCCACCCGGAAATCACGTGGGCCCCACGGGGAAATCGCGTGGGCCCTCAGGGGAAATCACGTGGGCCCCCCCGGAAATCACGTGGGCCCCACCCGGAAATCACGTGGGCCCCACCCGGAAATCACGTGGGCCCCACCCGGAAATCACGTGGGCCCCACCCGGAAATCACGTGGGCCCCACCCGGAAATCAGGTGGGCCCCACCCGGAAATCACGTGGGCCCCACGGGGAAATCACGTGGGCCCCACCCGGAAATCACGTGGGCCCCACCCGGAAATCACGTGGGCCCCACCCGGAAATCACGTGGGGCCCACCCGGAAATCACGTGGGCCCAACCCGGAAATCACGTGGGCCCCACCCGGAAATCACGTGGGCCCCACCCGGAAATGACGTGGTCGCCACCCGGAAATCACGTGGGCCCCACCCTGAAATCACGTGGGCCCCACAGGGAAATCACGTGGGCCCCACCCGGAAATCACGTGGGCCCCACCCGGAAATCACGTGGGCCCCACCCGGAAATCACGTGGGCCCCACCCGGAAATCACGTGGGCCCCACGGGGAAATCACGTGGGCCCCACCCGGAAATCACGTGGGCCCCACGGGGAAATCACGTGGGCCCCCAGGGGAAATCACGTGGGCCCCACCCGGAAATCACGTGGGCCCCACCCGGAAATCACGTGGGCCCCACCCGGAAATCACGTGGGCCCCACGGGGAAATCACGTGGGCCCCACCCGGAGATAACGTGGGCCCCACCCGGAAATCACGAGGGCCCCACCCGGAAATCACGTGGGCCCCACCCGGAGATCACGTGGGCCCCACCCGGAAATCACGTGGGCCCCACCCGGAAATCACGTGGGCCCCACCCGGAAATCACGTGGGCCCCACCCGGAAATCACGTGGGCCCCACCCGGAAATCACGTGGGCCCCACGGGGAAATCACGTGGGCCCCACCCGGAAATCACGTGGGCCCCACCCGGAAATCACGTGGGCCCCACGGGGAAATCACGTGGGCCCCCAGGGGAAATCACGTGGGCCCCACCCGGAAATCACGTGGGCCCTACCCGGAAATCACGTGGGCCCTACCCGGAAATCACGTGGGCCCCACGGGGAAATCACGTGGGCCCCACCCGGAAATCACGTGGGCCCCACCCGGAAATCACGTGGGCCCCACCCGGAAATCACGTGGGCCCCACCCGGAAATCACGTGGGCCCCACCCGGAAATCACGTGGGCCCCACCCGGAAATCACGTGGGCCCCACGGGGAAATCACGTGGGCCCCACCCGGAAATCAGGTGGGCCCCACCCGGAAATCACGTGGGCCGCACGGGGAAATCACGTGGGCCCTCAGGGGAAATCACGTGGGCCCCACCCGGAAATCACGTGGGCCCCACCCGGAAATCACGTGGGCCCCACCCGGAAATCACGTGGGCCCCACCCGGAAATCACGTGGGCCCCACCCGGAAATCAGGTGGGCCCCACCCGGAAATCACGTGGGCCCCACGGGGAAATCACGTGGGCCCCACCCGGAAATCACGTGGGCCCCACCCGGAAATCACGTGGGCCCCACCCGGAAATCACGTGGGGCCCACCCGGAAATCACGTGGGCCCAACCCGGAAATCACGTGGGCCCCACCCGGAAATCACGTGGGCCCCACCCGGAAATCACGTGGGCCCCACCCGGAAATGACGTGGTCCCCACCCGGAAATCACGTGGGCCCCACCCTGAAATCACGTGGGCCCCACGGGGAAATCACGTGGGCCCCACCCGGAAATCACGTGGGCCCCACCCGGAAATCACGTGGGCCCCACCCGGAAATCACGTGGGCCCCACCCGGAAATCACGTGGGCCCCACGGGGAAATCACGTGGGCCCCACCCGGAAATCACGTGGGCCCCACGGGGAAATCACGTGGGCCCCCAGGGGAAATCACGTGGGCCCCACCCGGAAATCACGTGGGCCCCACCCGGAAATCACGTGGGCCCCACCCGGAAATCACGTGGGCCCCACGGGGAAATCACGTGGGCCCCACCCGGAGATCACGTGGGCCCCACCCGGAAATCACGTGGGCCCCACCCGGAAATCACGTGGGCCCCACCCGGAAATCACGTGGGCCCCACCCGGAAATCACGTGGGCCCCACCCGGAAATCACGTGGGCCCCACCCGGAAATCACGTGGGACCCACCCGGAAATCACGTGGGGCCCACCCGGAAATGACGTGGTCCCCACCCGGAAATCACGTGGGCCCCACCCTGAAATCACGTGGGCCCCACGGGGAAATCACGTGGGCCCCACCCGGAAATCACGTGGGCCCCACCCGGAAATCTCGTGGGCCCCACCCGGAAATCACGTGGGCCCCACCCGGAAATCACGTGGGCCCCACCCGGAAATCACGTGGGCCCCACCCGGAAATCACGTGGGCCCCACCCGGAAATCACGTGGGCCCCACCCGGAAATCACGTGGGCCCCACCCGGAAATCACGTGGGGCCCACCCGGAAATCACGTGGGCCCCACGGGGAAATCACGTGGGCCCCACCCGGAAATCACGTGGGCCCCACCCGGAAATCACGTGGGCCCCACCCGGAAATCACGTGGGCCCCACCCGGAAATCACGTGGGCCCCACCCGGAAATCACGTGGGCCCCACGGGGAAATCACGTGGGCCCCACGGGGAAATCACGTGGGCCCCACCCGGAAATCACGTGGGGCCCACCCGGAAATCACGTGGGCCCCACCCGAAAATCACGTGGGCCCCACCCGGAAATCACGTGGGCCCCACCCGGAAATCACGTGGGCCCCACCCGGAAATCACGTGGGGCCCACCCGGAAATCACGTGGGCCCCACGGGGAAATCACGTGGGGCCCACCCGGAAATCACGTGGGCCCCACCCGGAAATCACGTGGGCCCCACCCGGAAATCACGTGGGCCCCCAGGGGAAATCACGTGGGCCCCACCCGGAAATCACGTGGGCCCCACCCGGAAATCACGTGGGCCCCACGGGGAAATCACGTGGGCCCCACCCGGAAAACACGTGGGCCCCACCCGGAAATCACGTGGGCCCCACGGGGAAATCACGTGGGCCCCCAGGGGAAATCACGTGGGCCCCACCCGGAAATCACGTGGGCCCCACCCGGAAATCACGTGGGCCCCACCCGGAAATCACGTGGGCCCCACCCGGAAATCACGTGGGCCCCACCCGGAAATCACGTGGGCCCCACCCGGAAATCACGTGGGCCCCCAGGGGAAATCACGTGGGCCCCACCCGGAAATCACGTGGGCCCCCCCGGAAATCACGTGGGCCCCACGGGGAAATAACGTGGGCACCACCTGGAAATCACGTGGGCCCCACCCGGAAATCACGTGGGCCCCACCCGGAAATCACGTGGGCCCCACCCGGAAATCACGTGGGCCCCACCCGTAAATCACGTGGGCCCCCAGGGGAAATCACGTGGGCCCCACCCGGAAATCACGTGGGCCCCACCCGGAAATCACGTGGGCCCCACGGGGAAATCACGTGGGCCCCACCCGGAAATCACGTGGGCCCCACCCGGAAATCACGTGGGCCCCACCCGGAAATCACGTGGGCCCCACCCGGAAATCACGTGGGCCCCACCCGGAAATCACGTGGGGCCCACCCGGAAATCACGTAGGCCCCACCCGGAAATCACGTGGGCCCCACGGGGAAATCACGTGGGCCCCACCCGGAAATCACGTGGGCCCCACCCGGAAATCACGTGGGCCCCACGGGGAAATCACGTGGGCCCCACCCGGAAATCACGTGGGCCCCACCCGGAAATCACGTGGGCCCCACCCGGAAATCACGTGGGCCCCACGGGGAAATCACGTGGGCCCCACCCGGAAATCACGTGTGCCTCACCCGGAAATCACGTGGGCCCCACCCGGAAATCACGTGGGCCCCACCCGGAAATCACGTGGGCCCCACGGGGAAATCACGTGGGCCCCACCCGGAAATCACGTGGGCCACACGGGGAAATCACGTGGGCCCCACCCGGAAATCACGTGGGCCCCACCCGGAAATCACGTGGGCCCCACCCGGAAATCACGTGGGCCCCCAGGGTAAATCACGTGGGCCCCACCCGGAAATCACGTGGGCACCACCCAGAAATCACGTGGGCCCCACCCGGAAATCACGTGGGCCCCACCCGGAAATCACGTGGGCCCCACCCGCAAATCACGTGGGCCCCACCCGGAAATCACGTGGGCCCCACCCGGAAATCACGTGGGCCCCACCCGGAAATCACGTGGGCCCCACCCGGAAATCACGTGGGCCCCACCCGGAAATCACGTGGGCCCCACCCGGAATTCACGTGGGCCCCACCCGGAAATCACGTGGGCCCCACCCGGAAATCACGTGGGCGCCACCCGGAAATCACGTGGGCCCCACCCGGAAATCACGTGGGCCCCACCCGGAAATCACGTGGGCCCCACGGGGAAATCACGTGGGCCCCACCCGGAAATCACGTGTGCCCCACCCGGAAATCACGTGTGCCCCACCCGGAAATCACGTGGGCCCCACCCGGAAATCACGTGGGCCCCACCCGGAAATCACGTGGGCCCCACCCGGAAATCACGTGGGCCCCACCCGGAAATCACGTGGGCCCCCAGGGGAAATCACGTGGGCCCCACCCGGAAATCACGTGGGCCCCACCCGGAAATCACGTGGGCCCCACCCGGAAATCACGTGGGCCCCACCCGGAAATCACGTGGACCCCGCCCGGAAATCACGTGGGCCCCGCCCGGAAATCACGTGGGCCCCACCCGGAAATCACGTGGGCCCCACCCGGAAATCACGTGGGCCCCACCCGGAAATCACGTGGGCCCCACGGGGAAATCACGTGGGCCCCACGGGGAAATCACGTGGGCCCCACGGGGAAATCACGTGGGCCCCACCCGGAAATCACGTGGGCCCCACCCGGAAATCACGTGGGCCCCACCCGGAAATCACGTGGGCCCCACCCGAAAATCACGTGGGCCCCACCCGGAAATCACGTGGGCCCCACCCGGAAATCACGTGGGCCCCACGGGGAAATCACGTGGGCCCCACCCGGAAATCACGTGGGGCCCACCCGGAAATCACGTGGGCCCCACCCGGAAATCACGTGGGCCCCACCCGGAAATCACGTGGGCCCCACCCGGAAATCACGTGGGCCCCACCCGGAAATCACGTGGGCCCCACCCGGAAATCACGTGGGCCCCACCGGGAAATCACGTGGGCCCCACCCGGAAATCACGTGGGCCCCACCCGGAAATCACGTGGGCCCCACCCGGAAATCACGTGGGCCCCCAGGGGAAATCACGTGGGCCCCACTCGGAAATCACGTGGGCCCCACTCGGAAATCACGTGGGGCCCACCCGGAAATCATGTGGGCCCCACGGGGAAATCACGTGGGCCCCACCCGGAAATCACATGGGCCCCACCCGGAAATCACGTGGGCCCCACCCGGAAATCACGTGGGCCCCACCCGGAAATCACGTGGGCCCCACCCGGAAATCACGTGGGGCCCACCCGGAAATCACGTGGGCCCCACCCGGAAATCACGTGGGCCCCACCCGGAAATCACGTGGGCCCCCAGGGGAAATCACGTGGGCCCCACCCGGAAATCACGTGGGCCCCACCCGGAAATCACGTGGGCCCCACCCGGAAATCACGTGGGCCCCACGGGGAAATCACGTGGGCCCCACCCGGAGATCACGTGGGCCCCACCCGGAAATCACGTGGGCCCCACCCGGAAATCACGTGGGCCCCACCCGGAAATCACGTGGGGCCCACCCGGAAATCACGTGGGCCCCACGGGGAAATCACGTGGGGCCCACCCGGAAATCACGTGGGCCCCACCCGGAAATCACGTGGGCCCCACCCGGAAATCACGTGGGCCCCCAGGGGAAATCACGTGGGCCCCACCCGGAAATCACGTGGGCCCCACCCGGAAATCACGTGGGCCCCACCCGGAAATCACGTGGGCCCCACGGGGAAATCACGTGGGCCCCACCCGGAGATCACGTGGGCCCCACCCGGAAATCACGTGGGCCCCACCCGGAAATCACGTGGGCCCCACCCGGAAATCACGTGGGCCCCACCCGGAAATCACGTGGGCCCCACCCGGAAATCACGTGGGCCCCACCCGGAAATCACGTGGGCCCCACCCGGAAATCACGTGGGCCCCACCCGGAAATCACGTGGGCCCCACCCGGAAATCACGTGGGGCCCACCCGGAAATCACGTGGGCCCCACCCTGAAATCACGTGGGCCCCACCCGGAAATCACGTGGGCCCCACCCGGAAATCACGTGGGCCCCACCCGGAAATCACGTGGGCCCCACCCGCAAATCACGTGGGCCCCACCCGGAAATCACGTGTGCCCCACGGGGAAATCACGTGGGCCCCACCCGGAAATCACGTGGGCCCCACCCGGAAATCACGTGGGCCCCACCCGGAAATCACGTGGGCCCCACCCGGAAATCACGTGGGGCCCACCCGGAAATCACGTGGGCCCCACGGGGAAATTACGTGGGCCCCACCCGGAAATCACGTGGGCCCCACCCGGAAATCACTTGGGGCCCACCCGGAAATCACGTGGGCCCCACCCGGAAATCACGTGGGCCCCACGGGGAAATCACGTGGGCCCCACCCGGAAATCACGTGGGCCCCACCCGGAAATCACGTGGGCCCCACCC
Organism: Ovis canadensis; assembly: GCF_042477335.2. Classification (NCBI taxonomy): domain Eukaryota; kingdom Metazoa; phylum Chordata; class Mammalia; order Artiodactyla; family Bovidae; genus Ovis; species Ovis canadensis. Next base: position 12,097,335 of record NC_091260.1, on the reverse strand, counting down.
GGAAATCACGTGGGCCCCACCAGGAAATCACGTGGGCCCCACCCGGAAATCACGTGGGCCCCACCCGGAAATCACGTGGGCCCCACCCGGAAATCACGTGGGCCCCCAGGGGAAATCACGTGGGCCCCACCCGGAAATCACGTGGGCCCCACCCGGATATCACGTGGGGCCCACCCGGAAATCACGTGGGCCCCACGGGGAAATCACGTGGGCCCCGCCCGGAAATCACGTGGGCCCCACCGGGAAATCACGTGGGCCCCACCCGGAAATCACGTGGGCCCCACCCGGAAATCACGTGGGCCCCACGGGGAAATAACCTGGGACCCACCCGGAAATCACGTGGGCCCCACGGGGAAATCACGTGGGCCCCACCCGGAAATCACGTGGGCCCCACCCGGAAATCACGTGGGCCCCACCCGGAAATCACGTGGGCCCCACCCGGAAATCACGTGGGCCCCACCCGGAAATCACGTGGGCCCCACGGGGAAATCACTTGGGCCCCACCCGGAAATCACTTGGGCCCCACCCGGAAATCACGTGGGCCCCACCCGGAAATCACGTGGGCCCCACGGGGAAATCACGTGGGCCCCACCCGGAAATCACGTGTGCCCCACCCGGAAATCACGTGGGCCCCACCCGGAAATCACGTGGGCCCCACCCGGAAATCACGTGGGCCCCACCCGGAAATCACGTGTGCCCCACGGGGAAATCACGTGGGCCCCACCCGGAAATCACGTGGGGCCCACCCGGAAATCACGTGGGCCCCACCCGGAAATCACGTGGGCCCCACCCGGAAATCACGTGGGCCCCACCCGGAAATCACGTGGGCCCCACCCGGAAATCACGTGGGCCCCCAGGGGAAATCACGTGGGCCCACCCGGAAATCACGTGGGCCCCACCCGGAAATCACGAGGGCCCCACCCGGAAATCACGTGGGCCCCACCCGGAAATCACGTGGGCCCCACCCGGAAATCACGTGGGCCCCACCCGGAAATCACGTGGGCCCCACCCGGAAATCACGTGGGCCCCACCCGGAAATCACGTGGGGCCCACCCGGAAATCACGTGGGCCCCACCCGGAAATCAGGTGGGCCCCACCCGGAAATCACGTGGGCCCCACCCGGAAATCTCGTGGGCCCCACCCGGAAATCACGTGGGCCCCACCCGGAAATCACGTGGGCCCCACCCGGAAATCACGTGGGCCCCACCCGGAAATCACGTGGGCCCCACCCGGAAATCACGTGGGCCCCACGGGGAAATCACGTGGGCCCCACCCGGAAATCACGTGGGCCCCACGGGGAAATCACGTGGGCCCCACCCGGAAATCACGTGGGCCCCACCCGGAAATCACGTGGGCCCCACGGGGAAATCACGTGGGCCCCACCCGGAAATCACGTGGGGCCCACCCGGAAATCACGTGGGCCCCAAGGGGAAATCACGTGGGCCCCACCCGGAAATCACGTGGGCCCCACGGGGAAATCACGTGGGCCCCACCCGGAAATCACGTGGGCCCCACCCGGAAATCACGTGGGCCCCACCCGGAAATCACGTGGGCCCCACGGGGAAATCACGTGGGCCCCACCCGGAAATCACGTGTGCCCCACCCGGAAATCACGTGGGCCCCACCCGGAAATAACGTTGGCCCCACCCGGAAATCACGTGGGCCCCACCCGGAAATCACGTGGGCCCCACCCGGAAATCACGTGGGCCCCACCCGGAAATCACGTGGGCCCCACCCGGAAATCACGTGGGCCCCACCCGGAAATCACGTGGGCCCCACCCGGAAATCACGTGGGCCCCACCCGGAAATCACGTGGGCCCCACCCGGAAATCACGTGGGCCCCACGGGGAAATCACTTGGGCCCCACCCGGAAATCACTTGGGCCCCACCCGGAAATCACGTGGGCCCCACCCGGAAATCACGTGGGCCCCACGGGGAAATCACGTGGGCCCCACCCGGAAATCACGTGTGCCCCACCCGGAAATCACGTGGGCCCCACCCGGAAATCACGTGGGCCCCACCCGGAAATCACGTGGGCCCCACCCGGAAATCACGTGTGCCCCACGGGGAAATCACGTGGGCCCCACCCGGAAATCACGTGGGGCCCACCCGGAAATCACGTGGGCCCCACCCGGAAATCACGTGGGCCCCACCCGGAAATCACGTGGGCCCCACCCGGAAATCACGTGGGCCCCACCCGGAAATCACGTGGGCCCCCAGGGGAAATCACGTGGGCCCACCCGGAAATCACGTGGGCCCCACCCGGAAATCACGAGGGCCCCACCCGGAAATCACGTGGGCCCCACCCGGAAATCACGTGGGCCCCACCCGGAAATCACGTGGGCCCCACCCGGAAATCACGTGGGCCCCACCCGGAAATCACGTGGGCCCCACCCGGAAATCACGTGGGGCCCACCCGGAAATCACGTGGGCCCCACCCGGAAATCAGGTGGGCCCCACCCGGAAATCACGTGGGCCCCACCCGGAAATCTCGTGGGCCCCACCCGGAAATCACGTGGGCCCCACCCGGAAATCACGTGGGCCCCACCCGGAAATCACGTGGGCCCCACCCGGAAATCACGTGGGCCCCACCCGGAAATCACGTGGGCCCCACGGGGAAATCACGTGGGCCCCACCCGGAAATCACGTGGGCCCCACGGGGAAATCACGTGGGCCCCACCCGGAAATCACGTGGGCCCCACCCGGAAATCACGTGGGCCCCACGGGGAAATCACGTGGGCCCCACCCGGAAATCACGTGGGGCCCACCCGGAAATCACGTGGGCCCCAAGGGGAAATCACGTGGGCCCCACCCGGAAATCACGTGGGCCCCACGGGGAAATCACGTGGGCCCCACCCGGAAATCACGTGGGCCCCACCCGGAAATCACGTGGGCCCCACCCGGAAATCACGTGGGCCCCACGGGGAAATCACGTGGGCCCCACCCGGAAATCACGTGTGCCCCACCCGGAAATCACGTGGGCCCCACCCGGAAATAACGTTGGCCCCACCCGGAAATCACGTGGGCCCCACCCGGAAATCACGTGGGCCCCACCCGGAAATCACGTGGGCCCCACCCGGAAATCACGTGGGCCCCACCCGGAAATCACGTGGGCCCCACCCGGAAATCACGTGGGCCCCACCCGGAAATCACGTGGGCCCCACGGGGAAATCACGTGGGCCCCACCCGGAAATCACGTGGGGCCCACCCGGAAATCACGTGTGCCCCACCCGGAAATCACGTGGGCCCCACCCGGAAATCACGTGGGCCCCACGGGGAAATCACGTGGGCCCCACCTGGAAATCACGTGGGCCCCACCCGGAAATCACGTGGGCCCCCAGGGGAAATCACGTGGGCACACCCGGAAATCACGTGGGCCCCAACCGTAAATCACGAGGGCCCCACCCGGAAATCACGTGGGCCCCACCCGGAAATCACGTGGGCCCCACCCGGAAATCACGTGGGCCCCACCCGGAAATCACGTGGGCCCCACCCGGAAATCACGTGGGGCCGACCCGGAAATCACGTGGGGCCTACCCGGAAATCACGTGGGCCCCACCCGGAAATCAGGTGGGCCCCACCCGGAAATCACGTGGGCCCCACCCGGAAATCAGGTGGGCCCCACCCGGAAATCACGTGGGCCCCACCCGGAAATCACGTGGGCCCCACCCGGAAATCACGTGGGCCCCACCCGGAAATCACGTGGGCCCCACCCGGAAATCACGTGGGCCCCACGGGGAAATCACGTGGGCCCCACCTGGAAATCACGTGGGCCCCACCCGATAATCACGTGGGCCCCACCCGGAAATCACGTGGGCCCCACCCGGAAATCACGTGGGCCCCACCCGGAAATCACGTGGGCCCCACCCGGAAATCACGTGGGCCCCACGGGGAAATCACGTGGGCCCCACCCGGAAAACACGTGTGACCCACCTGGAAATCACGTGGGGCCCTCCCGGAAATCACGTGGGCCCCACCCGGAAATCACGTGGGCCCCACCCGGAAATCACGTGGGCCCCACGCGGAAATCACGTGGGCCCCACCCGGAAATCACGTGGGCCCCACCCGTAAATCACGTGGGCCCCACCCGGAAATCACGTGGGCCCCACCCGGAAATCACGTGGGCCCCACCCGGAAATCACGTGGGCCCCACCCGGAAATCACGTGGGCCCCACCCGGAAATCACGTGGGCCCCCAGGGGAAATCACGTGGGCCCCACCCGGAAATCACGTGGGCCCCACCCGGAAATCACGTGGGCCCCACCCGGAAATCACGTGGGCCCCACCCGGAAATCACGTGGGCCCCACCCGGAAATCACGTGGGCCCCACCCGGAAATCACGTGGGGCCCACCCGGAAATCACGTGGGCCCCACGGGGAAATCACGTGGGCCCCACCCGGAAATCACGTGGGCCCCACCCGGAAATCACGTGGGCCCCACCCGGAAATCACGTGGGCCCCACCCGGAAATCACGTGGGCCCCACCCGGAAATCACGTGGGCCCCACGATGAAATCACCTGGGCCCCACCCGGAAATCACGTGGGCCCCACCCGGAAATCACGTGGGCCCCACCCGGAAATCACGTGGGCCCCACCCGGAAATCACGTGGGCCCCACCCGGAAATCACGTGGGCCCCACCCGGAAATCACGTGGGCCCCACCCGGAAATCACGTGGGCCCCACGGGGAAATCACGTGGGCCCCACCCGGAAATCACGTGTGCCCGACCCGGAAATCACGTGGGCCCCACCTGGAAATCACGTGGGCCCCACCCGGAAATCACGTGGGCCCCACCCGGAAATCACCTGGGCCCCACGGGGAAATCACCTGGGCCCCACCCGGAAATCACGTGGGCCCCACCCGGAAATCACGTGGGCCCCACCCGGAAATCACGTGGGCCCCACCCGGAAATAACGTGGGCCCCACCCGGAAATCACGTGGGCCCCACCCGGAAATCACGTGGGCCCCACCCGGAAATCACGTGGGCCCCACGGGGAAATCACGTGGGCCCCACCCGGAAATCACGTGTGCCCGACCCGGAAATCACGTGGGCCCCACCCGGAAATCACGTGGGCCCCACCCGGAAATCACGTGGGCCCCACCCGGAAATCACGTGGGCCCCACGGGGAAATCACGTGGGCCCCACCCGGAAATCACGTGGGCCCCACCCGGAAATCACGTGGGCCCCACCCGGAAATCACGTGGGCCCCACCCGGAAATCACGTGGGCCCCACCCGGAAATCACGTGGGCCCCACCCGGAAATCACGTGGGCCCCACCCGGAAATCACGTGGGCCCCACCCGGAAATCACGTGGGCCCCACCCGGAAATCACGTGGGCCCCACCCGGAAATCACGTGGGGCCCACCCGGAAATCACGTGGGGCCCACCCGGAAATCACGTGGGGCCCACCCGGAAATCACGTGGGCCCCACCCGGAAATCACGTGGGCCCCACGGGGAAATCACGTGAGCCCCACCCGGAAAACACGTGGGCCCCACCCGGAAATCACGTGGGCCCCACGGCGAAATCACGTGGGCCCCCAGGGGAAATCACGTGGGCCCCACGGGGAAATCACGTGGGCCCCACGGGGAAATCACGTGGGCCCCACCCGGAAATCACGTGGGCCCCACCCGGAAATCACGTGGGCCCCACCCGGAAATCACGTGGGCCCCACCCGGAAATCACGTGGGCCCCACCCGGAAATCACGTGGGCCCCACCCGGAAATCACGTGGGCCCCACCCGGAAATCACGTGGGCCCCACGGGGAAATCACGTGGGCCCCACCCGGAAAACACGTGGGCCCCACCTGGAAATCACGTGGGCCCCACCCGGAAATCACGTCGGCCCCACCCGGAAATCACGTGGGCCCCACCCGGAAATCACGTGGGCCCCACGCGGAAATCACGTGGGCCCCACCCGGAAATCACGTGGGCCCCACCCGTAAATCACGTGGGCCCCACGGGGAAATCACGTGGGCCCCACCCGGAAATCACGTGGGCCCCACCCGGAAATCACGTGTGCCCCACCCGGAAATCACGTGGGCCCCACCCGGAAATCACGTGGGCCCCCAGGGGAAATCACGTGGGCCCCACCCGGAAATCACGTGGGCCCCACCCGGAAATCACGTGGGCCCCACCCGGAAATCACGTGGGCCCCACCAGGAAATCACGTGGGCCCCACCCGGAAATCACGTGGGCCCCACCCGGAAATCACGTGGGGCCCACCCGGAAATCACGTGGGCCCCACGGGGAAATCACGTGGGCCCCACCCGGAAATCACGTGGGCCCCACCCGGAAATCACGTGGGCCCCACCCGGAAATCACGTGGGCCCCACCCGGAAATCACGTGGGCCCCACCCGGAAATCACGTGGGCCCCACGATGAAATCACCTGGGCCCCACCCGGAAATCACGTGGGCCCCACCCGGAAATCACGTGGGCCCCACCCGGAAATCACGTGGGCCCCACCCGGAAATCACGTGGGCCCCACCCGGAAATCACGTGGGCCCCACCCGGAAATCACGTGGGCCCCACCCGGAAATCACGTGGGCCCCACGGGGAAATCACGTGGGCCCCACCCGGAAATCACGTGTGCCCGACCTGGAAATCACGTGGGCCCCACCCGGAAATCACGTGGGCCCCACCCGGAAATCACGTGGGCCCCACCCGGAAATCACCTGGGCCCCACGGGGAAATCACCTGGGCCCCACCCGGAAATCACGTGGGCCCCACCCGGAAATCACGTGGGCCCCACCCGGAAATCACGTGGGCCCCACCCGGAAATCACGTGGGCCCCACCCGGAAATCACGTGGGCCCCACCCGGAAATCACGTGGGCCCCACCCGGAAATCACGTGGGCCCCACCCGGAAATCACGTGGGCCCCACCCGGAAATCACGTGGGGCCCACCCGGAAATCACGTGGGGCCCACCCGGAAATCACGTGGGGCCCACCCGGAAATCACGTGGGCCCCACCCGGAAATCACGTGGGCCCCACGGGGAAATCACGTGAGCCCCACCCGGAAAACACGTGGGCCCCACCCGGAAATCACGTGGGCCCCACGGCGAAATCACGTGGGCCCCCAGGGGAAATCACGTGGGCCCCACGGGGAAATCACGTGGGCCCCACGGGGAAATCACGTGGGCCCCACCCGGAAATCACGTGGGCCCCACCCGGAAATCACGTGGGCCCGACCCGGAAATCACGTGGGCCCCACCCGGAAATCACGTGGGCCCCACCCGGAAATCACGTGGGCCCCACCCGGAAATCACGTGGGCCCCACCCGGAAATCACGTGGGCCCCACCCGGAAATCACGTGGGCCCCACCCGGAAATCACGTGGGCCCCACCCGTAAATGACGTGGGCCCCACCCGGAAATCACGTGGGCCCCACGGGGAAATCACCTGGGCCCCACCCGGAAATCACGTGGGCCCCACCCGGAAATCACGTGGGCCCCACCCGGAAATCACGTGGGCCCCACCCGGAAATCACGTGGGCCCCACCCGGAAATCACGTGGGCCCCACGGGGAAATCCCGTGGGCCCCCAGGGGAAATCACGTGGGCCCCACCCGGAAATCACGTGGGCCCCACCCGGAAATCAGGTGGGCCCCACGGGGAAATCACGTGGGCCCCACCCGGAAATCACGTGAGCCCCACCCGGAAATCATGTGGGCCCCACGGGGAAATCACGTGGGCCCCACCCGGAAATCACGTGTGCCCCACCCGGACATCACGTGGGCCCCAGCCGGAAATCACGTGGGCGCCACGGGGAAATCACGTGGGCCCCACGGGGAAATCACGTGGGCCCCACCTGGAAATCACGTGGGCCCCACCCGGAAATCACGTGGGCCCCACCCGGAAATCACGTGGGCCCCACCCGGAAATCACGTGGGCCCCACCCGTAAATCACGTGGGCCCCCAGGGGAAATCACGTGGGCCCCACCCGGAAATCACATGGGCCCCACCCGGAAATCACGTGGGCCCCACCCGGAAATCACGTGGGCCCCACCCGTAAATCACGTGGGCCCCCAGGGGAAATCACGTGGGCCCCACCCGGAAATCACGTGGGCCCCACCCGGAAATCACGTGGGACCCACCCGGAAATCACGTGGGCCCCACCCGGAAATCACGTGGGCCCCACCCGGAAATCACGTGGGGCCCACCGGGAAATCACGTGCGCCCCACCCGAAAATCACGTGGGCCCCACGGGGAAATCACGTGGGCCCCACCCGGAAATCACGTGGGCCCCACCCGGAAATCACGTGGGCCCCACGGGGAAATCCCGTGGGCCCCCAGGGGAAATCACGTGGGCCCCACCCGGAAATCACGTGGGCCATACCCGGAAATCACGTGGGCCCCCAGGGGAAATCACGTGGGCCCCACCCGGAAATCACGTGGGCCCCACCCAGAAATCACGTGGGCCCCACCCGGAAATCACGTGGGCCCCACCCGGAAATCACGTGGGACCCACCCGGAAATCACGTGGGCCACAGCCGGAAATCACGTGGGCCCCACCCGGAAATCACGTGGGCCCCACCCGGAAATCACGTGGGCCCCACCCGGAAATCACGTGGGCCCCACCCGGAAATCACGTGGGCCCCCAGGGGAAATCACGTGGGCCCCCAGGGGAAATCACGTGGGCCCCACCCGGAAATCACGTGGGCCCCACCCGGAAATCACGTGGGCCCCACGGGGAAATCACGTTGGCCCCACCTGGAAATCACGTGGGCCCCACCCGGAAATCACGTGGGCCCCACCCGGAAATCACGTGGGCCCCACCCGGAAATCACGTGGGCCCCACCCGGAAATCACGTGGGGCCCACCCGGAAATCACGTGGGCCCCACGGGGAAATCACGTGGGCCCCACCCGGAAATCACGTGGGCCCCACCCGGAAATCACGTGGGCCCCACCCGGAAATCACGTGGGCCCCACCCGGAAATCACGTGGGCCCCACCCGGAAATCACGTGGGCCCCACGGGGAAATCACCTGGGCCCCACCCGGAAATCACGTGGGCCCCACCCAGAAAACAAGTGGGCCCCACCCGGAAATCACGTGGGCCCCACCCGGAAATCACGTGGGCCCCACCCGGAAATCACGTGGGCCCCACCCGGAAATCACGTGGGCCCCACGGGGAAATCACGTGGGCCCCACCCGGAAATCACGTGTGCCCGACCCGGAAATCACGTGGGCCCCACCCGGAAATCACGTGGGCCCCACCCGGAAGTCACGTGGGCCCCACCCGGAAATCACGTGTGCCCCACCCGGAAATCACGTGGGCCCCACCCGGAAATCACGTGGGCCCCACGGGGAAATCACGTGGGCCCCACCCGGAAATCACGTGGGCCCCACCCGGAAATCACGTGGGCCCCACCCGGAAATCACGTGGGCCCCACCCGGAAATCACGTGGGCCCCACCCGGAAATCACGTGGGCCCCACCCGGAAATCACGTGGGCCCCACCCGGAAATCACGTGGGCCCCACCCGGAAATCACGTGGGCCCCACCCGGAAATCACGTGGGCCCCACCCGGAAATCACGTGGGCCCCACCCGGAAATCACGTGGGGCCCACCCGGAAATCACGTGGGCCCCACCCGGAAATCACGTGGGCCCCACCCGGAAATCACGTGGGCCCACGGGGAAATCACGTGGGCCCCACCCGGAAAACACGTGGGCCCCACCCGGAAATCACGTGGGCCCCACGGGAAAATCACGTGGTCCCCCAGGGGAAATCACGTGGGCCCCACCCGGAAATCACGTGGGCCCCACCCGGAAATCACGTGGGCCCCACCCGGAAATCACGTGGGCCCCACCCGGAAATCACGTGGGCCCCACCCGGAAATCACGTGGGCCCCACCCGGAAATCACGTGGGCCCCACCCGGAAATCACGTGGGCCCCACCCGGAAATCACGTGGGCCCCACCCGGAAATCACGTGGGCCCCACGGGGAAATCACGTGGGCCCCACCCGGAAATCACGTGGGCCCCACCCGGAAATCACGTGGGCCCCACGGGGGAATCACGTGGGCCCCACCCGGAAATCACGTGTGCCCCACCCGGAAATCACGTGGGCCCCACCCGGAAATCACGTGGGCCCCACCCGGAAATCACGTGGGCCCCACGGGGAAATAACGTGGGCCCCACCTGGAAATCACGTGGGCCCCACCCGGAAATCACGTGGGCCCCACCCGGAAATCACGTGGGCCCCACCCGGAAATCACGTGGGTCCCACCCGCAAATCACGTGGGCCCCCAGGGGAAATCACGTGGGCCCCACCCGGAAATCACGTGGGCCCCACCCGGAAATCACGTGGGCCCCACCCGGAAATCACGTGGGCCCCACCCGGAAATCACGTGGGGCCCACCCGGAAATGACGTGGGCCCCACGGGGAAATCACGTGGGCCCCACCCGGAAATCACGTGGGCCCCACCCGGAAATCACGTGGGCCCCACGGGGAAATCACGTGGGCCCCACCCGGAAAACACGTGGGCCCCACCCGGAAATCACGTGGGCCCCACGGGGAAATCACGTGGGCCCCCAGGGGAAATCACGTGGGCCCCACCCGGAAATCACGTGGGCCCCACGGGGAAATCACGTGGGCCCCACCCGGAAATCACGTGGGCCCCACCCGGAAATCACGTGGGCCCCACCCGGAAATCACGTGGGCCCCACCCGGAAATCACGTGGGACCCACCCGGAAATCACGTGGGCCCCACGGGGAAATCCCGTGGGCCCCAAGGGGAAATCACGTGGGCCCCACCCGGAAATCACGTGGGCCCCACCCGGAAATCACGTGGGCCCCACGGGGAAATCACGTGGGCCCCACCCGGAAATCACGTGGGCCCCACCCGGAAATCACGTGGGCCCCACGGGGAAATCACGTGGGCCCCACCCGGAAATCACGTGTGCCCCACCCGGAAATCACGTGGGCCCCACCCGGAAATCACGTGGGCCCCACCCGGAAATCACGTGGGCCCCACGGGGAAATCATGTGGGCCCCACCTGGAAATCACGTGGGCCCCACCCGTAAATCACGTGGGCCCCCAGGGGAAATCACGTGGGCCCCACCCGGAAATCACGTGGGCCCCACCCGGAAATCACGTGGGCCCCACCCGGAAATCACGTGGGCCCCACCCGGAAATCACGTGGGCCCCCAGGGGAAATCACGTGGGCCCCACCCGGAAATCACGTGGGCCCCACCCGGAAATCACGTGGGCCCCACCCGGAAATCACGTGGGCCCCACCCGGAAATCACGTGGGCCCCACCCGGAAATCACGTGGGCCCCACCCGGAAATCACGTGGGGCCCACCCGGAAATCACGTGGGCCCCACGGGGAAATCACGTGGGCCCCACCCGGAAATCACGTGGGCCCCACCCGGAAATCACGTGGGCCCCACCCGGAAATCACGTGGGCCCCACCCGGAAATCACGTGGGCCCCACCCGGAAATCACGTGGGCCCCACGATGAAATCACCTGGGCCCCACCCGGAAATCACGTGGGCCCCACCCGGAAATCACGTGGGCCCCACCCGGAAATCACGTGGGCCCCACCCGGAAAACACGTGGGCCCCACCCGGAAATCACGTGGGCCCCACGGCGAAATCACGTGGGCCCCCAGGGGAAATCACGTGGGCCCCACGGGGAAATCACGTGGGCCCCACGGGGAAATCACGTGGGCCCCACCCGGAAATCACGTGGGCCCCACCCGGAAATCACGTGGGCCCGACCCGGAAATCACGTGGGCCCCACCCGGAAATCACGTGGGCCCCACCCGGAAATCACGTGGGCCCCACCCGGAAATCACGTGGGCCCCACCCGGAAATCACGTGGGCCCCACCCGGAAATCACGTGGGACCCACCCGGAAATCACGTGGGCCCCACCCGGAAATGACGTGGGCCCCACCCGGAAATCACGTGGGCCCCACGGGGAAATCACCTGGGCCCCACCCGGAAATCACGAGGGCCCCACCCGGAAATCACGTGGGCCCCACCCGGAAATCACGTGGGCCCCACCCGGAAATCACGTGGGCCCCACCCGGAAATCACGTGGGCCCCACGGGGAAATCCCGTGGGCCCCCAGGGGAAATCACGTGGGCCCCACCCGGAAATCACGTGGGCCCCACCCGGAAATCACGTGGGCCCCACGGGGAAATCACGTGGGCCCCACCCGGAAATCACGTGAGCCCCACCCGGAAATCATGTGGGCCCCACGGGGAAATCACGTGGGCCCCACCCGGAAATCACGTGTGCCCCACCCGGAAATCACGTGGGCCCCACCCGGAAATCACGTGGGCCCCACGGGGAAATCACGTGGGCCCCACGGGGAAATCACGTGGGCCCCACCTGGAAATCACGTGGGCCCCACCCGGAAATCACGTGGGCCCCACCCGGAAATCACGTGGGCCCCACCCGGAAATCACGTGGGCCCCACCCGTAAATCACGTGGGCCCCCAGGGGAAATCACGTGGGCCCCACCCGGAAATCACATGGGCCCCACCCGGAAATCACGTGGGCCCCACCCGGAAATCACGTGGACCCCACCCGTAAATCACATGGGCCCCCAGGGGAAATCACGTGGGCCCCACCCGGAAATCACGTGGGCCCCACCCGGAAATCACGTGGGCCCCACGATGAAATCACCTGGGCCCCACCCGGAAATCACGTGGGCCCCACCCGGAAATCACGTGGGCCCCACCCGGAAATCACGTGGGCCCCACCCGGAAATCACGTGGGCCCCACCCGGAAATCACGTGGGCCCCACCCGGAAATCACGTGGGCCCCACCCGGAAATCACGTGGGCCCCACGGGGAAATCACGTGGGCCCCACCCGGAAATCACGTGTGCCCGACCCGGAAATCACGTGGGCCCCACCCGGAAATCACGTGGGCCCCACCCGGAAATCACGTGGGCCCCACCCGGAAATCACCTGGGCCCCACGGGGAAATCACCTGGGCCCCACCCGGAAATCACGTGGGCCCCACCCGGAAATCACGTGGGCCCCACCCGGAAATCACGTGGGCCCCACCCGGAAATCACGTGGGCCCCACCCGGAAATCACGTGGGCCCCACCCGGAAATCACGTGGGCCCCACCCGGAAATCACGTGGGCCCCACGGGGAAATCACGTGGGCCCCACCCGGAAATCACGTGTGCCCGACCCGGAAATCACGTGGGCCCCACCCGGAAATCACGTGGGCCCCACCCGGAAATCACGTGGGCCCCACGGGGAAATCACGTGGGCCCCACCTGGAAATCACGTGGGCCCCACCCGGAAATCACGTGGGCCCCACCCGGAAATCACGTGGGCCCCACCCGGAAATCACGTGGGCCCCACCCGGAAATCACGTGGGCCCCACCCGGAAATCACGTGGGCCCCACCCGGAAATCACGTGGGCCCCACCCGGAAATCACGTGGGCCCCACCCGGAAATCACGTGGGGCCCACCCGGAAATCACGTGGGGCCCACCCGGAAATCACGTGGGCCCCACCCGGAAATCACGTGGGCCCCACGGGGAAATCACGTGAGCCCCACCCGGAAAACACGTGGGCCCCACCCGGAAATCACGTGGGCCCCACGGCGAAATCACGTGGGCCCCCAGGGGAAATCACGTGGGCCCCACGGGGAAATCACGTGGGCCCCACGGGGAAATCACGTGGGCCCCACCCGGAAATCACGTGGGCCCCACCCGGAAATCACGTGGGCCCGACCCGGAAATCACGTGGGCCCCACCCGGAAATCACGTGGGCCCCACCCGGAAATCACGTGGGCCCCACCCGGAAATCACGTGGGCCCCACCCGGAAATCACGTGGGCCCCACCCGGAAATCACGTGGGCCCCACCCGGAAATCACGTGGGCCCCACCCGGAAATGACGTGGGCCCCACCCGGAAATCACGTGGGCCCCACGGGGAAATCACCTGGGCCCCACCCGGAAATCACGTGGGCCCCACCCGGAAATCACGTGGGCCCCACCCGGAAATCACGTGGGCCCCACCCGGAAATCACGTGGGCCCCACCCGGAAATCACGTGGGCCCCACGGGGAAATCCCGTGGGCCCCCAGGGGAAATCACGTGGGCCCCACCCGGAAATCACGTGGGCCCCACCCGGAAATCACGTGGGCCCCACGGGGAAATCACGTGGGCCCCACCCGGAAATCACGTGAGCCCCACCCGGAAATCATGTGGGCCCCACGGGGAAATCACGTGGGCCCCACCCGGAAATCACGTGTGCCCCACCCGGAAATCACGTGGGCCCCACCCGGAAATCACGTGGGCCCCACGGGGAAATCACGTGGGCCCCACGGGGAAATCACGTGGGCCCCACCTGGAAATCACGTGGGCCCCACCCGGAAATCACGTGGGACCCACCCGGAAATCACGTGGGCCCCACCCGGAAATCACGTGGGCCCCACCCGTAAATCACGTGGGCCCCCAGGGGAAATCACGTGGGCCCCACCCGGAAATCACATGGGCCCCACCCGGAAATCACGTGGGCCCCACCCGGAAATCACGTGGGCCCCACCCGTAAATCACATGGGCCCCCAGGGGAAATCACGTGGGCCCCACCCGGAAATCACGTGGGCCCCACCCGGAAATCACGTGGGCCCCACCCGGAAATCACGTGGGCCCCACCCGGAAATCACGTGGGCCCCACCCGGAAATCACGTGGGCCCCACCCGGAAATCACGTGGGCCCCACCCGGAAATCACGTGGGCCCCCAGGGGAAATCACGTGGGCCCCACCCGGAAATCACGTGGGCCCCACCCGGAAATCACGTGGGCCCCACCCGGAAATCACGTGGGCCCCACGGGGAAATCACGTTGGCCCCACCTGGAAATCACGTGGGCCCCACCCGGAAATCACGTGGGCCCCACCCGGAAATCACGTGGGCCCCACCCGGAAATCACGTGGGCCCCACCCGGAAATCACGTGGGGCCCACCCGGAAATCACGTGGGGCCCACGGGGAAATCACGTGGGCCCCACCCGGAAATCACGTGGGCCCCACCCGGAAATCACGTGGGCCCCACCCGGAAATCACGTGGGCCCCACCCGGAAATCACGTGGGCCCCACCCGGAAATCACGTGGGCCCCACGGGGAAATCACCTGGGCCCCACCCGGAAATCACGTGGGCCCCACCCAGAAATCAAGTGGGCCCCACCCGGAAATCACGTGGGCCCCACCCGGAAATCACGTGGGCCCCACCCGGAAATCACGTGGGCCCCACCCGGAAATCACGTGGGCCCCACCCGGAAATCACGTGGGCCCCACGGGGAAATCACGTGGGCCCCACCCGGAAATCACGTGTGCCCGACCCGGAAATCACGTGGGCCCCACCCGGAAATCACGTGGGCCCCACCCGGAAGTCACGTGGGCCCCACCCGGAAATCACGTGTGCCCCACCCGGAAATCACGTGGGCCCCACCCGGAAATCACGTGGGCCCCACGGGGAAATCACGTGGGCCCCACCCGGAAATCACGTGGGCCCCACCCGGAAATCACGTTGGCCCCACCCGGAAATCACGTGGGCCCCACCCGGAAATCACGTGGGCCCCACCCGGAAATCACGTGGGCCCCACCCGGAAATCACGTGGGCCCCACCCGGAAATCACGTGGGGCCCACCCGGAAATCACGTGGGCCCCACCCGGAAATCACGTGGGCCCCACCCGGAAATCACGTGGGCCCACGGGGAAATCACGTGGGCCCCACCCGGAAAACACGTGGGCCCCACCCGGAAATCACGTGGGCCCCACGGGAAAATCACGTGGTCCCCCAGGGGAAATCACGTGGGCCCCACCCGGAAATCACGTGGGCCCCACCCGGAAATCACGTGGGCCCCACCCGGAAATCACGTGGGCCCCACCCGGAAATCACGTGGGCCCCACCCGGAAATCACGTGGGCCCCACCCGGAAATCACGTGGGCCCCACCCGGAAATCACGTGGGCCCCACCCGGAAATCACGTGGGCCCCACCCGGAAATCACGTGGGCCCCACGGGGAAATCACGTGGGCCCCACCCGGAAATCACGTGGGCCCCACCCGTAAATCACGTGGGCACCACGGGGGAATCACGTGGGCCCCACCCGGAAATCACGTGTGCCCCACCCGGAAATCACGTGGGCCCCACCCGGAAATCACGTGGGCCCCACCCGGAAATCACGTGGGCCCCACGGGGAAATAACGTGGGCCCCACCTGGAAATCACGTGGGCCCAACCCGGAAATCACGTGGGCCCCACCCGGAAATCACGTGGGCCCCACCCGGAAATCACGTGGGCCCCACCCGCAAATCACGTGGGCCGCCAGGGGAAATCACGTGGGCCCCACCCGGAAATCACGTGGGCCCCACCCGGAAATCACGTGGGCCCCACCCGGAAATCACGTGGGCCCCACCCGGAAATCACGTGGGGCCCACCCGGAAATGACGTGGGCCCCACGGGGAAATCACGTGGGCCCCACCCGGAAATCACGTGGGCCCCACCCGGAAATCACGTGGGCCCCACGGGGAAATCACGTGGGCCCCACCCGGAAAACACGTGGGCCCCACCCGGAAATCACGTGGGCCCCACGGGGAAATCACGTGGGCCCCCAGGGGAAATCACGTGGGCCCCACCCGGAAATCACGTGGGCCCCACAGGGAAATCACGTGGGCCCCACCCGGAAATCACGTGGGCCCCACCCGGAAATCACGTGGGACCCACGGGGAAATCACGTGGGCCCCACCCGGAAATCACGTGTGCCCCACCCGGAAATCACGTGGGCCCCACCCGGAAATCACGTGGGCCCCACCCGGAAATCACGTGGGCCCCACCCGGAAATCACGTGGGCCCCACCCGGAAATCACGTGGGCCCCACCCGGAAATCACGTGGGCCCCACCCGGAAATCACGTGGGGCCCACCCGGAAATCACGTAGGCCCCACCCGGAAATCACGTGGGCCCCACGGGGAAATCACGTGGGCCCCACCCGGAAATCACGTGGGCCCCACCCGGAAATCACGTGGGCCCCACGGGGAAATCACGTGGGCCCCACCCGGAAATCACGTGGGCCCCACCCGGAAATCACGTGGGCCCCACCCGGAAATCACGTGGGCCCCACGGGGAAATCACGTGGGCCCCACCCGGAAATCACGTGTGCCTCACCCGGAAATCACGTGGGCCCCACCCGGAAATCACGTGGGCCCCACCCGGAAATCACGTGGGCCCCACGGGGAAATCACGTGGGCCCCACCCGGAAATCACGTGGGCCACACGGGGAAATCACGTGGGCCCCACCCGGAAATCACGTGGGCCCCACCCGGAAATCACGTGGGCCCCACCCGGAAATCACGTGGGCCCCCAGGGTAAATCACGTGGGCCCCACCCGGAAATCACGTGGGCCCCACCCGGAAATCACGTGGGCCCCACCCGGAAATCACGTGGGCCCCACCCGGAAATCACGTGGGCCCCACCCGCAAATCACGTGGGCCCCACCCGGAAATCACGTGGGCCCCACCCGGAAATCACGTGGGCCCCACCCGGAAATCACGTGGGCCCCACCCGGAAATCACGTGGGCCCCACCCGGAAATCACGTGGGCCCCACCCGGAAATCACGTGGGCCCCACCCGGAAATCACGTGGGCCCCACCCGGAAATCACGTGGGCCCCACCCGGAAATCACGTGGGCCCCACGGGGAAATCACGTGGGCCCCACCGGGAAATCACGTGTGCCCCACCCGGAAATCACGTGTGCCCCACCCGGAAATCACGTGGGCCCCACCCGGAAATCACGTGGGCCCCACCCGGAAATCACGTGGGCCCCACCCGGAAATCACGTGGGCCCCACCCGGAAATCACGTGGGCCCCCAGGGGAAATCACGTGGGCCCCACCCGGAAATCACGTGGGCCCCACCCGGAAATCACGTGGGCCCCACCCGGAAATCACGTGGGCCCCACCCGGAAATCACGTGGACCCCACCCGGAAATCACGTGGGCCCCACCCGGAAATCACGTGGGCCCCACCCGGAAATCACGTGGGCCCCACCCGGAAATCACGTGGGCCCCACCCGGAAATCACGTGGGCCCCACGAGGAAATCACGTGGGCCCCACGGGGAAATCACGTGGGCCCCACCCGGAAATCACGTGGGCCCCACCCGGAAATCACGTGGGCCCCACCCGGAAATCACGTGGGCCCCACCCGGAAATCACGTGGGCCCCACCCGGAAATCACGTGGGCCCCACCCGGAAATCACGTGGGCCCCACCCGGAAATCACGTGGGCCCCACCCGG
This sequence comes from Ovis canadensis, assembly GCF_042477335.2. Taxonomy (NCBI): domain Eukaryota; kingdom Metazoa; phylum Chordata; class Mammalia; order Artiodactyla; family Bovidae; genus Ovis; species Ovis canadensis. The sequence continues at coordinate 12,079,078 of NC_091260.1, read as the reverse complement.
AAATCACGTGGGGCCCACCCGGAAATCACGTGGGCCCCACCCGGAAATCACGTGGGCCCCACCCGGAAATCACGTGGGCCCCACCCGGAAATCACGTGGGCCCCACCCGGAAATCACGTGGGCCCCCAGGGGAAATCACGTGGGCCCCACCGGGAAATCACGTGGGCCCCACCCGGAAATCACGTGGGCCCCACCCGGAAATCACGTGGGCCCCACCCGGAAATCACGTGGGCCCCCAGGGGAAATCACGTGGGCCCCACTCGGAAATCACGTGGGCCCCACTCGGAAATCACGTGGGGCCCACCCGGAAATCATGTGGGCCCCACGGGGAAATCACGTGGGCCCCACCCGGAAATCACATGGGCCCCACCCGGAAATCACGTGGGCCCCACCCGGAAATCACGTGGGCCCCACCCGGAAATCACGTGGGCCCCACCAGGAAATCACGTGGGCCCCACCCGGAAATCACGTGGGCCCCACGGGGAAATCACGTGGGCCCCACCCGGAAATCACGTGGGCCCCACGGGGAAATCACGTGGGCCCCACCCGGAAATCACGTGGGCCCCACCCGGAAATCACGTGGGGCCCACCCGGAAATCACGTGGGCCCCACCCGGAAATCACGTGGGCCCCACCCGGAAATCACGTGGGCCCCACCCGGAAATCACGTGGGCCCCACCCGGAAATCACGTGGGCCCCACCCGGAAATCACGTGGGCCCCTCCCGGAAATCACGTGGGCCCCACCCAAAAATCACGTGGGCCCCACCCTGAAATCACGTGGGCCCCACGGGGAAATCACGTGGGCCCCACCCGGAAATCACGTGGGCCCCACGGGGAAATCACGTGGGCCCCACCCGGAAATCACGTGGGCCCCACCCGGAAATCACGTGTCCCCACCCGGAAATCACGTGGGCCCCACCCGGAAATCACGTGGGCCCCACCCGGAAATCACGTGGGCCCCACGGGGAAATCACGTGGGCCCCACGGGGAAATCACGTGAGCCCCACGGGGAAATCACGTGGGCCCCACCCGGAAATCACGTTGGCCCCACCCGGAAATCACGTGGGCCCCACCCGGAAATCACGTGGGCCCCACCCGGAAATCACGTGGGCCCCACCCGGAAATCACGTGGGCCCCACCCGGAAATCACGTGCGCCCCACCCGGAAATCACGTGGGCCCCACCCGGAAATCACGTGGGCCCCACCCGGAAATCACGTGGGCCCCACCCGGAAATCACGTGGGCCCCACCCGGAAATCACGTGGGCCATACCCGGAAATCACGTGGGCCCCACCCGGAAATCACGTGGGCCCCACGGGGAAATCACGTGGGCCCCACCCGGAAATCAGGTGGGCCCCACCCGGAAATCACGTGGGCCCCACGGGGAAATCACGTGGGCCCCCAGGGGAAATCACGTGGGCCCCACCCGGAAATCACGTGGGCCCCACCCGGAAATCACGTGGGCCCCACCCGGAAATCACGTGGGCCCCACCCGGAAATCACGTGGGCCCCACCCGGAAATCACGTGTGCCCCACCCGGAAATCACGTGGGCCCCACCCGGAAATCACGTGGGCCCCACCCGGAAATCACGTGGGCCCCACGGGGAAATCACGTGGGCCCCCAGGGGAAATCACGTGGGCCCCACCGGGAAATCACGTGGGCCCCACCCGGAAATCACGTGGGCCCCACCCGGAAATCACGTGGGCCCCACCCGGAAATCACGTGGGCCCCACCCGGAAATCACGTGGGCCCCACCCGGAAATCTCGTGGGCCCCACCCGGAAATCACGTGGGCCCCACGGGGAAATCACGTGGGCCCCACCCGGAAATCACGTGGGGCCCACCCGGAAATCACGTGGGCCCCACCCGGAAATAACGTGGGCCCCACCCGGAAATCACGTGGGCCCCACCCGGAAATCACGTGGGGCCCACCCGGAAATCACGTGGGCCCCACGGGGAAATCACGTGGGCCCCACCCGGAAATCACGTGGGCCCCACCCGGAAATCTCGTGGGCCCCACCCGGAAATCACGTGGGCCCCACCCGGAAATCACGTGGGCCCCACGGGGAAATCACGTGGGCCCCACCCGGAAATCACGTGGGCCCCACCCGGAAATCACGTGGGCCCCACCCGGAAATCACGTGGGCCCCACCCGGAAATCTCGTGGGCCCCACCCGGAAATCACGTGGGCCCCACCCGGAAATCACGTGGGCCCCACCCGGAAATCACGTGGGCCCCACCCGGAAATCACGTGGGCCCCACCCGGAAATCACGTGGGCCCCACCCGGAAATCACGTGGGCCCCACCCGGAAATCACGTGGGGCCCACCCGGAAATCACGTGGGCCCCACGGGGAAATCACGTGGGCCCCACCCGGAAATCACGTGGGCCCCACCCGGAAATCACGTGGGCCCCACCCGGAAATCACGTGGGCCCCACCCGGAAATCACGTGGGCCCCACCCGGAAATCACGTGGGCCCCACGGGGAAATCACGTGGGCCCCACGGGGAAATCACGTGGGCCCCACCCGGAAATCACGTGGGGCCCACCCGGAAATCACGTGGGCCCCACCCGAAAATCACGTGGGCCCCACCCGGAAATCACGTGGGCCCCACCCGGAAATCACGTGGGCCCCACGGGGAAATCACGTGGGCCCCCAGGGGAAATCACGTGGGCCCCACCGGGAAATCACGTGGGCCCCACCCGGAAATCACGTGGGCCCCACCCGGAAATCACGTGGGCCCCACCCGGAAATCACGTGGGCCCCACCCGGAAATCACGTGGGCCCCACCCGGAAATCTCGTGGGCCCCACCCGGAAATCACGTGGGCCCCACGGGGAAATCACGTGGGCCCCACCCGGAAATCACGTGGGGCCCACCCGGAAATCACGTGGGCCCCACCCGGAAATAACGTGGGCCCCACCCGGAAATCACGTGGGCCCCACCCGGAAATCACGTGGGGCCCACCCGGAAATCACGTGGGCCCCACGGGGAAATCACGTGGGCCCCACCCGGAAATCACGTGGGCCCCACCCGGAAATCTCGTGGGCCCCACCCGGAAATCACGTGGGCCCCACCCGGAAATCACGTGGGCCCCACGGGGAAATCACGTGGGCCCCACCCGGAAATCACGTGGGCCCCACCCGGAAATCACGTGGGCCCCACCCGGAAATCACGTGGGCCCCACCCGGAAATCTCGTGGGCCCCACCCGGAAATCACGTGGGCCCCACCCGGAAATCACGTGGGCCCCACCCGGAAATCACGTGGGCCCCACCCGGAAATCACGTGGGCCCCACCCGGAAATCACGTGGGCCCCACCCGGAAATCACGTGGGCCCCACCCGGAAATCACGTGGGGCCCACCCGGAAATCACGTGGGCCCCACGGGGAAATCACGTGGGCCCCACCCGGAAATCACGTGGGCCCCACCCGGAAATCACGTGGGCCCCACCCGGAAATCACGTGGGCCCCACCCGGAAATCACGTGGGCCCCACCCGGAAATCACGTGGGCCCCACGGGGAAATCACGTGGGCCCCACGGGGAAATCACGTGGGCCCCACCCGGAAATCACGTGGGGCCCACCCGGAAATCACGTGGGCCCCACCCGAAAATCACGTGGGCCCCACCCGGAAATCACGTGGGCCCCACCCGGAAATCACGTGGGCCCCACCCGGAAATCACGTGGGGCCCACCCGGAAATCACGTGGGCCCCACGGGGAAATCACGTGGGGCCCACCCGGAAATCACGTGGGCCCCACCCGGAAATCACGTGGGCCCCACCCGGAAATCACGTGGGCCCCCAGGGGAAATCACGTGGGCCCCACCCGGAAATCACGTGGGCCCCACCCGGAAATCACGTGGGCCCCACGGGGAAATCACGTGGGCCCCACCCGGAAAACACGTGGGCCCCACCCGGAAATCACGTGGGCCCCACGGGGAAATCACGTGGGCCCCCAGGGGAAATCACGTGGGCCCCACCCGGAAATCACGTGGGCCCCACCCGGAAATCACGTGGGCCCCACCCGGAAATCACGTGGGCCCCACCCGGAAATCACGTGGGCCCCACCCGGAAATCACGTGGGCCCCACCCGGAAATCACGTGGGCCCCCAGGGGAAATCACGTGGGCCCCACCCGGAAATCACGTGGGCCCCCCCGGAAATCACGTGGTCCCCACGGGGAAATAACGTGGGCCCCACCTGGAAATCACGTGGGCCCCACCCGGAAATCACGTGGGCCCCACCCGGAAATCACGTGGGCCCCACCCGGAAATCACGTGGGCCCCACCCGTAAATCACGTGGGCCCCCAGGGGAAATCACGTGGGCCCCACCCGGAAATCACGTGGGCCCCACCCGAAATCACGTGGGCCCCACCCGGAAATCACGTGGGCCCCACCCGGAAATCACGTGGGCCCCACCCGGAAATCACGTGGGCCCCACCCGGAAATCACGTGGGCCCCACCCGGAAATCACGTGGGCCCCACCCGGAAATCACGTGGGGCCCACCCGGAAATCACGTAGGCCCCACCCGGAAATCACGTGGGCCCCACGGGGAAATCACGTGGGCCCCACCCGGAAATCACGTGGGCCCCACCCGGAAATCACGTGGGCCCCACGGGGAAATCACGTGGGCCCCACCCGGAAATCACGTGGGCCCCACCCGGAAATCACGTGGGCCCCACCCGGAAATCACGTGGGCCCCACGGGGAAATCACGTGGGCCCCACCCGGAAATCACGTGTGCCTCAACCGGAAATCACGTGGGCCCCACCCGGAAATCACGTGGGCCCCACCCGGAAATCACGTGGGCCCCACCCGGAAATCACGTGGGCCCCACGGGGAAATCACGTGGGCCCCACCCGGAAATCACGTGGGCCACACGGGGAAATCACGTGGGCCCCACCCGGAAATCACGTGGGCCCCACCCGGAAATCACGTGGGCCCCACCCGGAAATCACGTGGGCCCCACCCGGAAATCACGTGGGCCCCACCCGGAAATCACGTGGGCCCCACCCGGAAATCACGTGGGCCCCACCCGCAAATCACGTGGGCCCCACCCGCAAATCACGTGGGCCCCACCCGGAAATCACGTGGGCCCCACCCGGAAATCACGTGGGCCCCACCCGGAAATCACGTGGGCCCCACCCGGAAATCACGTGGGCCCCACCCGGAAATCACGTGGGCCCCACCCGGAAATCACGTGGGCCCCACCCGGAAATCACGTGGGCCCCACCCGTAAATCACGTGGGCGCCACCCGGAAATCACGTGGGCCCCACCCGGAAATCACGTGGGCCCCACCCGGAAATCACGTGGGCCCCACGGGGAAATCACGTGGGCCCCACCCGGAAATCACGTGTGCCCCACCCGGAAATCACGTGTGCCCCACCCGGAAATCACGTGGGCCCCACCCGGAAATCACGTGGGCCCCACCCGGAAATCACGTGGGCCCCACCCGGAAATCACGTGGGCCCCACCCGGAAATCACGTGGGCCCCCAGGGGAAATCACGTGGGCCCCACCCGGAAATCACGTGGGCCCCACCCGGAAATCACGTGGGCCCCACCCGGAAATCACGTGGGCCCCACCCGGAAATCACGTGGGCCCCACCCGGAAATCACGTGGGCCCCACCCGGAAATCACGTGGGCCCCACCCGGAAATCACGTGGGCCCCACCCGGAAATCACGTGGGCCCCACGGGGAAATCACGTGGGCCCCACGGGGAAATCACGTGGGCCCCACGGGGAAATCACGTGGGCCCCACCCGGAAATCACGTGGGCCCCACCCGGAAATCACGTGGGCCCCACCCGGAAATCACGTGGGCCCCACCCGGAAATCACGTGGGCCCCACCCGGAAATCACGTGGGCCCCACCCGGAAATCACGTGGGCCCCACGGGGAAATCACGTGGGCCCCACCCGGAAATCACGTGGGGCCCACCCGGAAATCACGTGGGCCCCACCCGGAAATCACGTGGGCCCCACCCGGAAATCACGTGGGCCCCACCCGGAAATCACGTGGGCCCCACCCGGAAATCACGTGGGCCCCACCCGGAAATCACGTGGGCCCCACCGGGAAATCACGTGGGCCCCACCCGGAAATCACGTGGGCCCCACCCGGAAATCACGTGGGCCCCCAGGGGAAATCACGTGGGCCCCACTCGGAAATCACGTGGGCCCCACTCGGAAATCACGTGGGGCCCACCCGGAAATCATGTGGGCCCCACGGGGAAATCACGTGGGCCCCACCCGGAAATCACATGGGCCCCACCCGGAAATCACGTGGGCCCCACCCGGAAATCACGTGGGCCCCACCCGGAAATCACGTGGGCCCCACCAGGAAATCACGTGGGCCCCACCCGGAAATCACGTGGGCCCCACGGGGAAATCACGTGGGCCCCACCTGGAAATCACGTGGGCCCCACGGGGAAATCACGTGGGCCCCACCCGGAAATCACGTGGGCCCCACCCGGAAATCACGTGGGGCCCACCCGGAAATCACGTGGGCCCCACCCGGAAATCACGTGGGCCCCACCCGGAAATCACGTGGGCCCCACCCGGAAATCACGTGGGCCCCACGGGGAAATCACGTGGGCCCCACCCGGAAATCACGTGGGCCCCTCCCGGAAATCACGTGGGCCCCACCCGAAAATCACGTGGGCCCCACCCTGAAATCACGTGGGCCCCATGGGGAAATCACGTGGGCCCCACCCGGAAATCACGTGGGCCCCACCCTGAAATCACGTGGGCCCCACGGGGAAATCACGTGGGCCCCACCCGGAAATCACGTGGGCCCCACGGGGAAATCACGTGGGCCCCACCCGGAAATCACGTGGGCCCCACCCGGAAATCACGTGGGCCCCACCCGGAAATCACGTGGGCCCCACCCGGAAATCACGTGGGCCCCACCCGGAAATCACGTGGGCCCCACGGGGAAATCACGTGGGCCCCACGGGGAAATCACGTGAGCCCCACGGGGAAATCACGTGGGCCCCACCCGGAAATCACGTTGGCCCCACCCGGAAATCACGTGGGCCCCACCCGGAAATCACGTGGGCCCCACCCGGAAATCACGTGGGCCCCACCCGGAAATCACGTGGGCCCCACCCGGAAATCACGTGGGCCCCACCCGGAAATCACGTGGGCCCCACCCGGAAATCACGTGGGCCCCACGGGGAAATCACGTGGGCCCCACCCGGAAATCACGTGGGCCCCACCCGGAAATCACGTGGGCCCCACGGGGAAATCACGTGGGCCCCCAGGGGAAATCACGTGGGCCCCACCCGGAAATCACGTGGGCCCCACCCGGAAATCACGTGGGCCCCACCCGGAAATCACGTGGGCCCCACCCGGAAATCACGTGGGCCCCACCCGGAAATCACGTGGGGCCCACCCGGAAATCACGTGGGCCCCACGGGGAAATCACGTGGGGCCCACCCGGAAATCACGTGGGCCCCACCCGGAAATCACGTGGGCCCCACCCGGAAATCACGTGGGCCCCCAGGGGAAATCACGTGGGCCCCACCCGGAAATCACGTGGGCCCCACCCGGAAATCACGTGGGCCCCACCCGGAAATCACGTGGGCCCCACGGGGAAATCACGTGGGCCCCACCCGGAGATCACGTGGGCCCCACCCGGAAATCACGTGGGCCCCACCCGGAAATCACGTGGGCCCCACCCGGAAATCACGTGGGGCCCACCCGGAAATCACGTGGGCCCCACGGGGAAATCACGTGGGGCCCACCCGGAAATCACGTGGGCCCCACCCGGAAATCACGTGGGCCCCACCCGGAAATCACGTGGGCCCCCAGGGGAAATCACGTGGGCCCCACCCGGAAATCACGTGGGCCCCACCCGGAAATCACGTGGGCCCCACCCGGAAATCACGTGGGCCCCACGGGGAAATCACGTGGGCCCCACCCGGAGATCACGTGGGCCCCACCCGGAAATCACGTGGGCCCCACCCGGAAATCACGTGGGCCCCACCCGGAAATCACGTGGGCCCCACCCGGAAATCACGTGGGCCCCACCCGGAAATCACGTGGGCCCCACCCGGAAATCACGTGGGGCCCACCCGGAAATCACGTGGGCCCCACCCGGAAATCACGTGGGCCCCACCCGGAAATCACGTGGGCCCCACCCGGAAATCACGTGGGCCCCACCCGGAAATCACGTGGGCCCCACCCGGAAATCACGTGGGCCCCACCCGGAAATCACGTGGGCCCCACCCGGAAATCACGTGGGCCCCACCCGGAAATCACGTGGGCCCCACCCGGAAATCACGTGGGCCCCACCCGGAAATCACGTGGGCCCCACCCGGAAATCACGTGGGCCCCACCCGGAAATCACGTGGGGCCCACCCGGAAATCACGTGGGCCCCACCCGGAAATCACGTGGGCCCCACCCGGAAATCACGTGGGCCCCACCCGGAAATCACGTGGGCCCCACCCGGAAATCACGTGGGCCCCACCCGGAAATCACGTGGGCCCCACCCGGAAATCACGTGTGCCCCACGGGGAAATCACGTGGGCCCCACCCGGAAATCACGTGTGCCCCACGGGGAAATCACGTGGGCCCCACCCGGAAATCACGTGGGCCCCACCCGGAAATCACGTGGGGCCCACCCGGAAATCACGTGGGCCCCACGGGGAAATTACGTGGGCCCCACCCGGAAATCACGTGGGCCCCACCCGGAAATCACTTGGGGCCCACCCGGAAATCACGTGGGCCCCACCCGGAAATCACGTGGGCCCCACGGGGAAATCACGTGGGCCCCACCCGGAAATCACGTGGGCCCCACCCGGAAATCACGTGGGCCCCACCCGGAAATCACGTGGGCCCCACCAGGAAATCACGTGGGCCCCACCCGGAAATCACGTGGGCCCCACCCGGAAATCACGTGGGCCCCACCCGGAAATCACGTGGGCCCCCAGGGGAAATCACGTGGGCCCCACCCGGAAATCACGTGGGCCCCACCCGGATATCACGTGGGGCCCACCCGGAAATCACGTGGGCCCCACGGGGAAATCACGTGGGCCCCGCCCGGAAATCACGTGGGCCCCACCCGGAAATCACGTGGGACCCACGGGGAAATCACGTGGGCCCCACCCGGAAATCACGTGTGCCCCACCCGGAAATCACGTGGGCCCCACCCGGAAATCACGTGGGCCCCACCCGGAAATCACGTGGGCCCCACCCGGAAATCACGTGTGCCCCACGGGGAAATCACGTGGGCCCCACCCGGAAATCACGTGGGGCCCACCCGGAAATCACGTGGGCCCCACCCGGAAATCACGTGGGCCCCACCCGGAAATCACGTGGGCCCCACCCGGAAATCACGTGGGCCCCACCCGGAAATCACGTGGGCCCCCAGGGGAAATCACGTGGGCCCACCCGGAAATCACGTGGGCCCCACCCGGAAATCACGAGGGCCCCACCCGGAAATCACGTGGGCCCCACCCGGAAATCACGTGGGCCCCACCCGGAAATCACGTGGGCCCCACCCGGAAATCACGTGGGCCCCACCCGGAAATCACGTGGGCCCCACCCGGAAATCACGTGGGGCCCACCCGGAAATCACGTGGGCCCCACCCGGAAATCAGGTGGGCCCCACCCGGAAATCACGTGGGCCCCACCCGGAAATCTCGTGGGCCCCACCCGGAAATCACGTGGGCCCCACCCGGAAATCACGTGGGCCCCACCCGGAAATCACGTGGGCCCCACCCGGAAATCACGTGGGCCCCACCCGGAAATCACGTGGGCCCCACGGGGAAATCACTTGGGCCCCACCCGGAAATCACGTGGGCCCCACGGGGAAATCACGTGGGCCCCACCCGGAAATCACGTGGGCCCCACCCGGAAATCACGTGGGCCCCACGGGGAAATCACGTGGGCCCCACCCGGAAATCACGTGGGGCCCACCCGGAAATCACGTGGGCCCCAAGGGGAAATCACGTGGGCCCCACCCGGAAATCACGTGGGCCCCACGGGGAAATCACGTGGGCCCCACCCGGAAATCACGTGGGCCCCACCCGGAAATCACGTGGGCCCCACCCGGAAATCACGTGGGCCCCACGGGGAAATCACGTGGGCCCCACCCGGAAATCACGTGGGCCCCACCCGGAAATCACGTGGGCCCCACCCGGAAATCACGTGGGCCCCACCCGGAAATCACGTGGGCCCCACCCGGAAATCACGTGGGCCCCACCCGGAAATCACGTGGGCCCCACCCGGAAATCACGTGGGCCCCACCCGGAAATCACGTGGGCCCCACCCGGAAATCACGTGGGCCCCACGGGGAAATCACGTGGGCCCCACCCGGAAATCACGTGTGCCCCACCCGGAAATCACGTGGGCCCCACCCGGAAATATCGTTGGCCCCACCCGGAAATCACGTGGGCCCCACCCGGAAATCACGTGGGCCCCACCCGGAAATCACGTGGACCCCACCCGGAAATCACGTGGGCCCCACCCGGAAATCACGTGGGCCCCACCCGGAAATCACGTGGGGCCCACCCGGAAATCACGTAGGCCCCACCCGGACATCACGTGGGCCCCACGGGGAAATCACGTGGGCCCCACCCGGAAATCACGTGGGCCCCACCCGGAAATCACGTGGGCCCCACGGGGAAATCACGTGGGCCCCACCCGGAAATCACGTGGGCCCCACCCGGAAATCACGTGGGCCCCACCCGGAAATCACGTGGGCCCCACGGGGAAATCACGTGGGCCCCACCCGGAAATCACGTGTGCCTCACCCGGAAATCACGTGGGCCCCACCCGGAAATCACGTGGGCCCCACCCGGAAATCACGTGGGCCCCACGGGGAAATCACGTGGGCCCCACCCGGAAATCACGTGGGCCACACGGGGAAATCACGTGGGCCCCACCCGGAAATCACGTGGGCCCCACCCGGAAATCACGTGGGCCCCACCCGGAAATCACGTGGGCCCCCAGGGTAAATCACGTGGGCCCCACCCGGAAATCACGTGGGCCCCACCCAGAAATCACGTGGGCCCCACCCGGAAATCACGTGGGCCCCACCCGGAAATCACGTGGGCCCCACCCGCAAATCACGTGGGCCCCACCCGGAAATCTCGTGGGCCCCACCCGGAAATCACGTGGGCCCCACCCGGAAATCACGTGGGCCCCACCCGGAAATCACGTGGGCCCCACCCGGAAATCACGTGGGCCCCACCCGGAAATCACGTGGGCCCCACCCGGAAATCACGTGGGCCCCACCCGGAAATCACGTGGGCGCCACCCGGAAATCACGTGGGCCCCACCCGGAAATCACGTGGGCCCCACCCGGAAATCACGTGGGCCCCACGGGGAAATCACGTGGGCCCCACCCGGAAATCACGTGTGCCCCACCCGGAAATCACGTGTGCCCCACCCGGAAAACACGTGGGCCCCACCCGGAAATCACGTGGGCCCCACCCGGAAATCACGTGGGCCCCACCCGGAAATCACGTGGGCCCCACCCGGAAATCACGTGGGCCCCCAGGGGAAATCACGTGGGCCCCACCCGGAAATCACGTGGGCCCCACCCGGAAATCACGTGGGCCCCACCCGGAAATCACGTGGGCCCCACCCGGAAATCACGTGGACCCCACCCGGAAATCACGTGGGCCCCACCCGGAAATCACGTGGGCCCCACCCGGAAATCACGTGGGCCCCACCCGGAAATCACGTGGGCCCCACCCGGAAATCACGTGGGCCCCACGGGGAAATCACGTGGGCCCCACGGGGAAATCACGTGGGCCCCACGGGGAAATCACGTGGGCCCCACCCGGAAATCACGTGGGCCCCACCCGGAAATCACGTGGGCCCCACCCGGAAATCACGTGGGCCCCACCCGGAAATCACGTGGGCCCCACCCGGAAATCACGTGGGCCCCACCCGGAAATCACGTGGGCCCCACGGGGAAATCACGTGGGCCCCACCCGGAAATCACGTGGGGCCCACCCGGAAATCACGTGGGCCCCACCCGGAAATCACGTGGGCCCCACCCGGAAATCACGTGGGCCCCACCCGGAAATCACGTGGGCCCCACCCGGAAATCACGTGGGCCCCACCCGGAAATCACGTGGGCCCCACCGGGAAATCACGTGGGCCCCACCCGGAAATCACGTGGGCCCCACCCGGAAATCACGTGGGCCCCACCCGGAAATCACGTGGGCCCCCAGGGGAAATCACGTGGGCCCCACTCGGAAATCACGTGGGCCCCACTCGGAAATCACGTGGGGCCCACCCGGAAATCATGTGGGCCCCACGGGGAAATCACGTGGGCCCCACCCGGAAATCACATGGGCCCCACCCGGAAATCACGTGGGCCCCACCCGGAAATCACGTGGGCCCCACCCGGAAATCACGTGGGCCCCACCAGGAAATCACGTGGGCCCCACCCGGAAATCACGTGGGCCCCACGGGGAAATCACGTGGGCCCCACCTGGAAATCACGTGGGCCCCACGGGGAAATCACGTGGGCCCCACCAGGAAATCACGTGGGCCCCACCCGGAAATCACGTGGGGCCCACCCGGAAATCACGTGGGCCCCACCCGGAAATCACGTGGGCCCCACCCGGAAATCACGTGGGCCCCACCCGGAAATCACGTGGGCCCCACGGGGAAATCACGTGGGCCCCACCCGGAAATCACGTGGGCCCCTCCCGGAAATCACGTGGGCCCCACCCGAAAATCACGTGGGCCCCACCCTGAAATCACGTGGGCCCCATGGGGAAATCACGTGGGCCCCACCCGGAAATCACGTGGGCCCCACCCTGAAATCACGTGGGCCCCATGGGGAAATCACGTGGGCCCCACCCGGAAATCACGTGGGCCCCACGGGGAAATCACGTGGGCCCCACCCGGAAATCACGTGGGCCCCACCCGGAAATCACGTGGGCCCCACCCGGAAATCACGTGGGCCCCACCCGGAAATCACGTGGGCCCCACCCGGAAATCACGTGGGCCCCACGGGGAAATCACGTGGGCCCCACGGGGAAATCACGTGAGCCCCACGGGGAAATCACGTGGGCCCCACCCGGAAATCACGTTGGCCCCACCCGGAAATCACGTGGGCCCCACCCGGAAATCACGTGGGCCCCACCCGGAAATCACGTGGGCCCCACCCGGAAATCACGTGGGCCCCACCCGGAAATCACGTGGGCCCCACCCGGAAATCACGTGGGCCCCACGGGGAAATCACGTGGGCCCCACCCGGAAATCACGTGGGCCCCACCCGGAAATCACGTGGGCCCCACGGGGAAAACACGTGGGCCCCCAGGGGAAATCACGTGGGCCCCACCCGGAAATCACGTGGGCCCCACCCGGAAATCACGTGGGCCCCACCCGGAAATCACGTGGGCCCCACCCGGAAATCACGTGGGCCCCACCCGGAAATCACGTGGGGCCCACCCGGAAATCACGTGGGCCCCACGGGGAAATCACGTGGGGCCCACCCGGAAATCACGTGGGCCCCACCCGGAAATCACGTGGGCCCCACCCGGAAATCACGTGGGCCCCCAGGGGAAATCACGTGGGCCCCACCCGGAAATCACGTGGGCCCCACCCGGAAATCACGTGGGCCCCACCCGGAAATCACGTGGGCCCCACGGGGAAATCACGTGGGCCCCACCCGGAGATCACGTGGGCCCCACCCGGAAATCACGAGGGCCCCACCCGGAAATCACGTGGGCCCCACCCGGAAATCACGTGGGGCCCACCCGGAAATCACGTGGGCCCCACGGGGAAATCACGTGGGGCCCACCCGGAAATCACGTGGGCCCCACCCGGAAATCACGTGGGCCCCACCCGGAAATCACGTGGGCCCCACCCGTAAATCACGTGGGCCCCCAGGGGAAATCACGTGGGCCCCACCCGGAAATCACGTGGGCCCCACCCGGAAATCACGTGAGCCCCACGGGGAAATCACGTGGGCCCCACCCGGAGATCACGTGGGCCCCACCCGGAAATCACGTGGGCCCCACCCGGAAATCACGTGGGCCCCACCCGGAAATCACGTGGGCCCCACCCGGAAATCACGTGGGCCCCACCCGGAAATCACGTGGGCCCCACCCGGAAATCACGTGGGCCCCACCCGGAAATCACGTGGGCCCCACCCGGAAATCACGTGGGCCCCACCCGGAAATCACGTGGGCCCCACCCGGAAATCACGTGGGGCCCACCCGGAAATCACGTGGGCCCCACCCGGAAATCACGTGGGCCCCACCCGGAAATCACGTGGGCCCCACCCGGAAATCACGTGGGCCCCACCCGGAAATCACGTGGGCCCCACCCGGAAATCACGTGGGCCCCACCCTGAAATCACGTGTGCCCCACGGGGAAATCACGTGGGCCCCACCCGGAAATCACGTGTGCCCCACGGGGAAATCACGTGGGCCCCACCCGGAAATCACGTGGGCCCCACCCGGAAATCACGTGGGGCCCACCCGGAAATCACGTGGGCCCCACGGGGAAATTACGTGGGCCCCACCCGGAAATCACGTGGGCCCCACCCGGAAATCACGTGGGACCCACCCGGAAATCACGTGGGCCCCACCCGGAAATCACGTGGGCCCCACCCGGAAATCACGTGGGCCCCACCCGGAAATCACGTGGGACCCACCCGGAAATCACGTGGGCCCCACCCGGAAATCACGTGGGCCCCACCCGGAAATCACGTGGGGCCCACCGGGAAATCACGTGCGCCCCACCCGAAAATCACGTGGGCCCCACGGGGAAATCACGTGGGCCCCACCCGGAAATCACGTGGGCCCCACCCGGAAATCACGTGGGCCCCACGGGGAAATCCCGTGGGCCCCCAGGGGAAATCACGTGGGCCCCACCCGGAAATCACGTGGGCCATACCCGGAAATCACGTGGGCCCCCAGGGGAAATCACGTGGGCCCCACCCGGAAATCACGTGGGCCCCACCCAGAAATCACGTGGGCCCCACCCGGAAATCACGTGGGCCCCACCCGGAAATCACGTGGGACCCACCCGGAAATCACGTGGGCCACAGCCGGAAATCACGTGGGCCCCACCCGGAAATCACGTGGGCCCCACCCGGAAATCACGTGGGCCCCACCCGGAAATCACGTGGGCCCCACCCGGAAATCACGTGGGCCCCCAGGGGAAATCACGTGGGCCCCCAGGGGAAATCACGTGGGCCCCACCCGGAAATCACGTGGGCCCCACCCGGAAATCACGTGGGCCCCACGGGGAAATCACGTTGGCCCCACCTGGAAATCACGTGGGCCCCACCCGGAAATCACGTGGGCCCCACCCGGAAATCACGTGGGCCCCACCCGGAAATCACGTGGGCCCCACCCGGAAATCACGTGGGGCCCACCCGGAAATCACGTGGGCCCCACGGGGAAATCACGTGGGCCCCACCCGGAAATCACGTGGGCCCCACCCGGAAATCACGTGGGCCCCACCCGGAAATCACGTGGGCCCCACCCGGAAATCACGTGGGCCCCACCCGGAAATCACGTGGGCCCCACGGGGAAATCACCTGGGCCCCACCCGGAAATCACGTGGGCCCCACCCAGAAAACAAGTGGGCCCCACCCGGAAATCACGTGGGCCCCACCCGGAAATCACGTGGGCCCCACCCGGAAATCACGTGGGCCCCACCCGGAAATCACGTGGGCCCCACGGGGAAATCACGTGGGCCCCACCCGGAAATCACGTGTGCCCGACCCGGAAATCACGTGGGCCCCACCCGGAAATCACGTGGGCCCCACCCGGAAGTCACGTGGGCCCCACCCGGAAATCACGTGTGCCCCACCCGGAAATCACGTGGGCCCCACCCGGAAATCACGTGGGCCCCACGGGGAAATCACGTGGGCCCCACCCGGAAATCACGTGGGCCCCACCCGGAAATCACGTGGGCCCCACCCGGAAATCACGTGGGCCCCACCCGGAAATCACGTGGGCCCCACCCGGAAATCACGTGGGCCCCACCCGGAAATCACGTGGGCCCCACCCGGAAATCACGTGGGCCCCACCCGGAAATCACGTGGGCCCCACCCGGAAATCACGTGGGCCCCACCCGGAAATCACGTGGGCCCCACCCGGAAATCACGTGGGGCCCACCCGGAAATCACGTGGGCCCCACCCGGAAATCACGTGGGCCCCACCCGGAAATCACGTGGGCCCACGGGGAAATCACGTGGGCCCCACCCGGAAAACACGTGGGCCCCACCCGGAAATCACGTGGGCCCCACGGGAAAATCACGTGGTCCCCCAGGGGAAATCACGTGGGCCCCACCCGGAAATCACGTGGGCCCCACCCGGAAATCACGTGGGCCCCACCCGGAAATCACGTGGGCCCCACCCGGAAATCACGTGGGCCCCACCCGGAAATCACGTGGGCCCCACCCGGAAATCACGTGGGCCCCACCCGGAAATCACGTGGGCCCCACCCGGAAATCACGTGGGCCCCACCCGGAAATCACGTGGGCCCCACGGGGAAATCACGTGGGCCCCACCCGGAAATCACGTGGGCCCCACCCGGAAATCACGTGGGCCCCACGGGGGAATCACGTGGGCCCCACCCGGAAATCACGTGTGCCCCACCCGGAAATCACGTGGGCCCCACCCGGAAATCACGTGGGCCCCACCCGGAAATCACGTGGGCCCCACGGGGAAATAACGTGGGCCCCACCTGGAAATCACGTGGGCCCCACCCGGAAATCACGTGGGCCCCACCCGGAAATCACGTGGGCCCCACCCGGAAATCACGTGGGTCCCACCCGCAAATCACGTGGGCCCCCAGGGGAAATCACGTGGGCCCCACCCGGAAATCACGTGGGCCCCACCCGGAAATCACGTGGGCCCCACCCGGAAATCACGTGGGCCCCACCCGGAAATCACGTGGGGCCCACCCGGAAATGACGTGGGCCCCACGGGGAAATCACGTGGGCCCCACCCGGAAATCACGTGGGCCCCACCCGGAAATCACGTGGGCCCCACGGGGAAATCACGTGGGCCCCACCCGGAAAACACGTGGGCCCCACCCGGAAATCACGTGGGCCCCACGGGGAAATCACGTGGGCCCCCAGGGGAAATCACGTGGGCCCCACCCGGAAATCACGTGGGCCCCACGGGGAAATCACGTGGGCCCCACCCGGAAATCACGTGGGCCCCACCCGGAAATCACGTGGGCCCCACCCGGAAATCACGTGGGCCCCACCCGGAAATCACGTGGGACCCACCCGGAAATCACGTGGGCCCCACGGGGAAATCCCGTGGGCCCCAAGGGGAAATCACGTGGGCCCCACCCGGAAATCACGTGGGCCCCACCCGGAAATCACGTGGGCCCCACGGGGAAATCACGTGGGCCCCACCCGGAAATCACGTGGGCCCCACCCGGAAATCACGTGGGCCCCACGGGGAAATCACGTGGGCCCCACCCGGAAATCACGTGTGCCCCACCCGGAAATCACGTGGGCCCCACCCGGAAATCACGTGGGCCCCACCCGGAAATCACGTGGGCCCCACGGGGAAATCTCGTGGGCCCCACCTGGAAATCACGTGGGCCCCACCCGGAAATCACGTGGGCCCCACGCGGAAATCACGTGGGCCCCACCCGGAAATCACGTGGGCCCCACCCGTAAATCACGTGGGCCCCACCCGGAAATCACGTGGGCCCCACCCGGAAATCACGTGGGCCCCACCCGGAAATCACGTGGGCCCCACCCGGAAATCACGTGGGCCCCACCCGGAAATCACGTGGGCCCCCAGGGGAAATCACGTGGGCCCCACCCGGAAATCACGTGGGCCCCACCCGGAAATCACGTGGGCCCCACCCGGAAATCACGTGGGCCCCACCCGGAAATCACGTGGGCCCCACCCGGAAATCACGTGGGCCCCACCCGGAAATCACGTGGGGCCCACCCGGAAATCACGTGGGCCCCACGGGGAAATCACGTGGGCCCCACCCGGAAATCACGTGGGCCCCACCCGGAAATCACGTGGGCCCCACCCGGAAATCACGTGGGCCCCACCCGGAAATCACGTGGGCCCCACCCGGAAATCACGTGGGCCCCACGATGAAATCACCTGGGCCCCACCCGGAAATCACGTGGGCCCCACCCGGAAATCACGTGGGCCCCACCCGGAAATCACGTGGGCCCCACCCGGAAAACACGTGGGCCCCACCCGGAAATCACGTGGGCCCCACGGCGAAATCACGTGGGCCCCCAGGGGAAATCACGTGGGCCCCACGGGGAAATCACGTGGGCCCCACGGGGAAATCACGTGGGCCCCACCCGGAAATCACGTGGGCCCCACCCGGAAATCACGTGGGCCCGACCCGGAAATCACGTGGGCCCCACCCGGAAATCACGTGGGCCCCACCCGGAAATCACGTGGGCCCCACCCGGAAATCACGTGGGCCCCACCCGGAAATCACGTGGGCCCCACCCGGAAATCACGTGGGACCCACCCGGAAATCACGTGGGCCCCACCCGGAAATGACGTGGGCCCCACCCGGAAATCACGTGGGCCCCACGGGGAAATCACCTGGGCCCCACCCGGAAATCACGAGGGCCCCACCCGGAAATCACGTGGGCCCCACCCGGAAATCACGTGGGCCCCACCCGGAAATCACGTGGGCCCCACCCGGAAATCACGTGGGCCCCACGGGGAAATCCCGTGGGCCCCCAGGGGAAATCACGTGGGCCCCACCCGGAAATCACGTGGGCCCCACCCGGAAATCACGTGGGCCCCACGGGGAAATCACGTGGGCCCCACCCGGAAATCACGTGAGCCCCACCCGGAAATCATGTGGGCCCCACGGGGAAATCACGTGGGCCCCACCCGGAAATCACGTGTGCCCCACCCGGAAATCACGTGGGCCCCACCCGGAAATCACGTGGGCCCCACGGGGAAATCACGTGGGCCCCACGGGGAAATCACGTGGGCCCCACCTGGAAATCACGTGGGCCCCACCCGGAAATCACGTGGGCCCCACCCGGAAATCACGTGGGCCCCACCCGGAAATCACGTGGGCCCCACCCGTAAATCACGTGGGCCCCCAGGGGAAATCACGTGGGCCCCACCCGGAAATCACATGGGCCCCACCCGGAAATCACGTGGGCCCCACCCGGAAATCACGTGGACCCCACCCGTAAATCACATGGGCCCCCAGGGGAAATCACGTGGGCCCCACCCGGAAATCACGTGGGCCCCACCCGGAAATCACGTGGGCCCCACGATGAAATCACCTGGGCCCCACCCGGAAATCACGTGGGCCCCACCCGGAAATCACGTGGGCCCCACCCGGAAATCACGTGGGCCCCACCCGGAAATCACGTGGGCCCCACCCGGAAATCACGTGGGCCCCACCCGGAAATCACGTGGGCCCCACCCGGAAATCACGTGGGCCCCACGGGGAAATCACGTGGGCCCCACCCGGAAATCACGTGTGCCCGACCCGGAAATCACGTGGGCCCCACCCGGAAATCACGTGGGCCCCACCCGGAAATCACGTGGGCCCCACCCGGAAATCACCTGGGCCCCACGGGGAAATCACCTGGGCCCCACCCGGAAATCACGTGGGCCCCACCCGGAAATCACGTGGGCCCCACCCGGAAATCACGTGGGCCCCACCCGGAAATCACGTGGGCCCCACCCGGAAATCACGTGGGCCCCACCCGGAAATCACGTGGGCCCCACCCGGAAATCACGTGGGCCCCACGGGGAAATCACGTGGGCCCCACCCGGAAATCACGTGTGCCCGACCCGGAAATCACGTGGGCCCCACCCGGAAATCACGTGGGCCCCACCCGGAAATCACGTGGGCCCCACGGGGAAATCACGTGGGCCCCACCTGGAAATCACGTGGGCCCCACCCGGAAATCACGTGGGCCCCACCCGGAAATCACGTGGGCCCCACCCGGAAATCACGTGGGCCCCACCCGGAAATCACGTGGGCCCCACCCGGAAATCACGTGGGCCCCACCCGGAAATCACGTGGGCCCCACCCGGAAATCACGTGGGCCCCACCCGGAAATCACGTGGGGCCCACCCGGAAATCACGTGGGGCCCACCCGGAAATCACGTGGGCCCCACCCGGAAATCACGTGGGCCCCACGGGGAAATCACGTGAGCCCCACCCGGAAAACACGTGGGCCCCACCCGGAAATCACGTGGGCCCCACGGCGAAATCACGTGGGCCCCCAGGGGAAATCACGTGGGCCCCACGGGGAAATCACGTGGGCCCCACGGGGAAATCACGTGGGCCCCACCCGGAAATCACGTGGGCCCCACCCGGAAATCACGTGGGCCCGACCCGGAAATCACGTGGGCCCCACCCGGAAATCACGTGGGCCCCACCCGGAAATCACGTGGGCCCCACCCGGAAATCACGTGGGCCCCACCCGGAAATCACGTGGGCCCCACCCGGAAATCACGTGGGCCCCACCCGGAAATCACGTGGGCCCCACCCGGAAATGACGTGGGCCCCACCCGGAAATCACGTGGGCCCCACGGGGAAATCACCTGGGCCCCACCCGGAAATCACGTGGGCCCCACCCGGAAATCACGTGGGCCCCACCCGGAAATCACGTGGGCCCCACCCGGAAATCACGTGGGCCCCACCCGGAAATCACGTGGGCCCCACGGGGAAATCCCGTGGGCCCCCAGGGGAAATCACGTGGGCCCCACCCGGAAATCACGTGGGCCCCACCCGGAAATCACGTGGGCCCCACGGGGAAATCACGTGGGCCCCACCCGGAAATCACGTGAGCCCCACCCGGAAATCATGTGGGCCCCACGGGGAAATCACGTGGGCCCCACCCGGAAATCACGTGTGCCCCACCCGGAAATCACGTGGGCCCCACCCGGAAATCACGTGGGCCCCACGGGGAAATCACGTGGGCCCCACGGGGAAATCACGTGGGCCCCACCTGGAAATCACGTGGGCCCCACCCGGAAATCACGTGGGACCCACCCGGAAATCACGTGGGCCCCACCCGGAAATCACGTGGGCCCCACCCGTAAATCACGTGGGCCCCCAGGGGAAATCACGTGGGCCCCACCCGGAAATCACATGGGCCCCACCCGGAAATCACGTGGGCCCCACCCGGAAATCACGTGGGCCCCACCCGTAAATCACATGGGCCCCCAGGGGAAATCACGTGGGCCCCACCCGGAAATCACGTGGGCCCCACCCGGAAATCACGTGGGCCCCACCCGGAAATCACGTGGGCCCCACCCGGAAATCACGTGGGCCCCACCCGGAAATCACGTGGGCCCCACCCGGAAATCACGTGGGCCCCACCCGGAAATCACGTGGGCCCCCAGGGGAAATCACGTGGGCCCCACCCGGAAATCACGTGGGCCCCACCCGGAAATCACGTGGGCCCCACCCGGAAATCACGTGGGCCCCACGGGGAAATCACGTTGGCCCCACCTGGAAATCACGTGGGCCCCACCCGGAAATCACGTGGGCCCCACCCGGAAATCACGTGGGCCCCACCCGGAAATCACGTGGGCCCCACCCGGAAATCACGTGGGGCCCACCCGGAAATCACGTGGGGCCCACGGGGAAATCACGTGGGCCCCACCCGGAAATCACGTGGGCCCCACCCGGAAATCACGTGGGCCCCACCCGGAAATCACGTGGGCCCCACCCGGAAATCACGTGGGCCCCACCCGGAAATCACGTGGGCCCCACGGGGAAATCACCTGGGCCCCACCCGGAAATCACGTGGGCCCCACCCAGAAATCAAGTGGGCCCCACCCGGAAATCACGTGGGCCCCACCCGGAAATCACGTGGGCCCCACCCGGAAATCACGTGGGCCCCACCCGGAAATCACGTGGGCCCCACCCGGAAATCACGTGGGCCCCACGGGGAAATCACGTGGGCCCCACCCGGAAATCACGTGTGCCCGACCCGGAAATCACGTGGGCCCCACCCGGAAATCACGTGGGCCCCACCCGGAAGTCACGTGGGCCCCACCCGGAAATCACGTGTGCCCCACCCGGAAATCACGTGGGCCCCACCCGGAAATCACGTGGGCCCCACGGGGAAATCACGTGGGCCCCACCCGGAAATCACGTGGGCCCCACCCGGAAATCACGTTGGCCCCACCCGGAAATCACGTGGGCCCCACCCGGAAATCACGTGGGCCCCACCCGGAAATCACGTGGGCCCCACCCGGAAATCACGTGGGCCCCACCCGGAAATCACGTGGGGCCCACCCGGAAATCACGTGGGCCCCACCCGGAAATCACGTGGGCCCCACCCGGAAATCACGTGGGCCCACGGGGAAATCACGTGGGCCCCACCCGGAAAACACGTGGGCCCCACCCGGAAATCACGTGGGCCCCACGGGAAAATCACGTGGTCCCCCAGGGGAAATCACGTGGGCCCCACCCGGAAATCACGTGGGCCCCACCCGGAAATCACGTGGGCCCCACCCGGAAATCACGTGGGCCCCACCCGGAAATCACGTGGGCCCCACCCGGAAATCACGTGGGCCCCACCCGGAAATCACGTGGGCCCCACCCGGAAATCACGTGGGCCCCACCCGGAAATCACGTGGGCCCCACCCGGAAATCACGTGGGCCCCACGGGGAAATCACGTGGGCCCCACCCGGAAATCACGTGGGCCCCACCCGTAAATCACGTGGGCACCACGGGGGAATCACGTGGGCCCCACCCGGAAATCACGTGTGCCCCACCCGGAAATCACGTGGGCCCCACCCGGAAATCACGTGGGCCCCACCCGGAAATCACGTGGGCCCCACGGGGAAATAACGTGGGCCCCACCTGGAAATCACGTGGGCCCCACCCGGAAATCACGTGGGCCCCACCCGGAAATCACGTGGGCCCCACCCGGAAATCACGTGGGCCCCACCCGCAAATCACGTGGGCCGCCAGGGGAAATCACGTGGGCCCCACCCGGAAATCACGTGGGCCCCACCCGGAAATCACGTGGGCCCCACCCGGAAATCACGTGGGCCCCACCCGGAAATCACGTGGGGCCCACCCGGAAATGACGTGGGCCCCACGGGGAAATCACGTGGGCCCCACCCGGAAATCACGTGGGCCCCACCCGGAAATCACGTGGGCCCCACGGGGAAATCACGTGGGCCCCACCCGGAAAACACGTGGGCCCCACCCGGAAATCACGTGGGCCCCACGGGGAAATCACGTGGGCCCCCAGGGGAAATCACGTGGGCCCCACCCGGAAATCACGTGGGCCCCACAGGGAAATCACGTGGGCCCCACCCGGAAATCACGTGGGCCCCACCCGGAAATCACGTGGGACCCACGGGGAAATCACGTGGGCCCCACCCGGAAATCACGTGTGCCCCACCCGGAAATCACGTGGGCCCCACCCGGAAATCACGTGGGCCCCACCCGGAAATCACGTGGGCCCCACCCGGAAATCACGTGGGCCCCACCCGGAAATCACGTGGGCCCCACCCGGAAATCACGTGGGCCCCACCCGGAAATCACGTGGGGCCCACCCGGAAATCACGTAGGCCCCACCCGGAAATCACGTGGGCCCCACGGGGAAATCACGTGGGCCCCACCCGGAAATCACGTGGGCCCCACCCGGAAATCACGTGGGCCCCACGGGGAAATCACGTGGGCCCCACCCGGAAATCACGTGGGCCCCACCCGGAAATCACGTGGGCCCCACCCGGAAATCACGTGGGCCCCACGGGGAAATCACGTGGGCCCCACCCGGAAATCACGTGTGCCTCACCCGGAAATCACGTGGGCCCCACCCGGAAATCACGTGGGCCCCACCCGGAAATCACGTGGGCCCCACGGGGAAATCACGTGGGCCCCACCCGGAAATCACGTGGGCCACACGGGGAAATCACGTGGGCCCCACCCGGAAATCACGTGGGCCCCACCCGGAAATCACGTGGGCCCCACCCGGAAATCACGTGGGCCCCCAGGGTAAATCACGTGGGCCCCACCCGGAAATCACGTGGGCCCCACCCGGAAATCACGTGGGCCCCACCCGGAAATCACGTGGGCCCCACCCGGAAATCACGTGGGCCCCACCCGCAAATCACGTGGGCCCCACCCGGAAATCACGTGGGCCCCACCCGGAAATCACGTGGGCCCCACCCGGAAATCACGTGGGCCCCACCCGGAAATCACGTGGGCCCCACCCGGAAATCACGTGGGCCCCACCCGGAAATCACGTGGGCCCCACCCGGAAATCACGTGGGCCCCACCCGGAAATCACGTGGGCCCCACCCGGAAATCACGTGGGCCCCACGGGGAAATCACGTGGGCCCCACCGGGAAATCACGTGTGCCCCACCCGGAAATCACGTGTGCCCCACCCGGAAATCACGTGGGCCCCACCCGGAAATCACGTGGGCCCCACCCGGAAATCACGTGGGCCCCACCCGGAAATCACGTGGGCCCCACCCGGAAATCACGTGGGCCCCCAGGGGAAATCACGTGGGCCCCACCCGGAAATCACGTGGGCCCCACCCGGAAATCACGTGGGCCCCACCCGGAAATCACGTGGGCCCCACCCGGAAATCACGTGGACCCCACCCGGAAATCACGTGGGCCCCACCCGGAAATCACGTGGGCCCCACCCGGAAATCACGTGGGCCCCACCCGGAAATCACGTGGGCCCCACCCGGAAATCACGTGGGCCCCACGGGGAAATCACGTGGGCCCCACGGGGAAATCACGTGGGCCCCACCCGGAAATCACGTGGGCCCCACCCGGAAATCACGTGGGCCCCACCCGGAAATCACGTGGGCCCCACCCGGAAATCACGTGGGCCCCACCCGGAAATCACGTGGGCCCCACCCGGAAATCACGTGGGCCCCACCCGGAAATCACGTGGGCCCCACCCGGAAATCACGTGGGGCCCACCCGGAAATCACGTGGGCCCCACCCGGAAATCACGTGGGCCCCACCCGGAAATCACGTGGGCCCCACCCGGAAATCACGTGGGCCCCACCCGGAAATCACGTGGGCCCCCAGGGGAAATCACGTGGGCCCCACCGGGAAATCACGTGGGCCCCACCCGGAAATCACGTGGGCCCCACCCGGAAATCACGTGGGCCCCACCCGGAAATCACGTGGGCCCCCAGGGGAAATCACGTGGGCCCCACTCGGAAATCACGTGGGCCCCACTCGGAAATCACGTGGGGCCCACCCGGAAATCATGTGGGCCCCACGGGGAAATCACGTGGGCCCCACCCGGAAATCACATGGGCCCCACCCGGAAATCACGTGGGCCCCACCCGGAAATCACGTGGGCCCCACCCGGAAATCACGTGGGCCCCACCAGGAAATCACGTGGGCCCCACCCGGAAATCACGTGGGCCCCACGGGGAAATCACGTGGGCCCCACCCGGAAATCACGTGGGCCCCACGGGGAAATCACGTGGGCCCCACCCGGAAATCACGTGGGCCCCACCCGGAAATCACGTGGGGCCCACCCGGAAATCACGTGGGCCCCACCCGGAAATCACGTGGGCCCCACCCGGAAATCACGTGGGCCCCACCCGGAAATCACGTGGGCCCCACCCGGAAATCACGTGGGCCCCACCCGGAAATCACGTGGGCCCCTCCCGGAAATCACGTGGGCCCCACCCAAAAATCACGTGGGCCCCACCCTGAAATCACGTGGGCCCCACGGGGAAATCACGTGGGCCCCACCCGGAAATCACGTGGGCCCCACGGGGAAATCACGTGGGCCCCACCCGGAAATCACGTGGGCCCCACCCGGAAATCACGTGTCCCCACCCGGAAATCACGTGGGCCCCACCCGGAAATCACGTGGGCCCCACCCGGAAATCACGTGGGCCCCACGGGGAAATCACGTGGGCCCCACGGGGAAATCACGTGAGCCCCACGGGGAAATCACGTGGGCCCCACCCGGAAATCACGTTGGCCCCACCCGGAAATCACGTGGGCCCCACCCGGAAATCACGTGGGCCCCACCCGGAAATCACGTGGGCCCCACCCGGAAATCACGTGGGCCCCACCCGGAAATCACGTGCGCCCCACCCGGAAATCACGTGGGCCCCACCCGGAAATCACGTGGGCCCCACCCGGAAATCACGTGGGCCCCACCCGGAAATCACGTGGGCCCCACCCGGAAATCACGTGGGCCATACCCGGAAATCACGTGGGCCCCACCCGGAAATCACGTGGGCCCCACGGGGAAATCACGTGGGCCCCACCCGGAAATCAGGTGGGCCCCACCCGGAAATCACGTGGGCCCCACGGGGAAATCACGTGGGCCCCCAGGGGAAATCACGTGGGCCCCACCCGGAAATCACGTGGGCCCCACCCGGAAATCACGTGGGCCCCACCCGGAAATCACGTGGGCCCCACCCGGAAATCACGTGGGCCCCACCCGGAAATCACGTGTGCCCCACCCGGAAATCACGTGGGCCCCACCCGGAAATCACGTGGGCCCCACCCGGAAATCACGTGGGCCCCACGGGGAAATCACGTGGGCCCCCAGGGGAAATCACGTGGGCCCCACCGGGAAATCACGTGGGCCCCACCCGGAAATCACGTGGGCCCCACCCGGAAATCACGTGGGCCCCACCCGGAAATCACGTGGGCCCCACCCGGAAATCACGTGGGCCCCACCCGGAAATCTCGTGGGCCCCACCCGGAAATCACGTGGGCCCCACGGGGAAATCACGTGGGCCCCACCCGGAAATCACGTGGGGCCCACCCGGAAATCACGTGGGCCCCACCCGGAAATAACGTGGGCCCCACCCGGAAATCACGTGGGCCCCACCCGGAAATCACGTGGGGCCCACCCGGAAATCACGTGGGCCCCACGGGGAAATCACGTGGGCCCCACCCGGAAATCACGTGGGCCCCACCCGGAAATCTCGTGGGCCCCACCCGGAAATCACGTGGGCCCCACCCGGAAATCACGTGGGCCCCACGGGGAAATCACGTGGGCCCCACCCGGAAATCACGTGGGCCCCACCCGGAAATCACGTGGGCCCCACCCGGAAATCACGTGGGCCCCACCCGGAAATCTCGTGGGCCCCACCCGGAAATCACGTGGGCCCCACCCGGAAATCACGTGGGCCCCACCCGGAAATCACGTGGGCCCCACCCGGAAATCACGTGGGCCCCACCCGGAAATCACGTGGGCCCCACCCGGAAATCACGTGGGCCCCACCCGGAAATCACGTGGGGCCCACCCGGAAATCACGTGGGCCCCACGGGGAAATCACGTGGGCCCCACCCGGAAATCACGTGGGCCCCACCCGGAAATCACGTGGGCCCCACCCGGAAATCACGTGGGCCCCACCCGGAAATCACGTGGGCCCCACCCGGAAATCACGTGGGCCCCACGGGGAAATCACGTGGGCCCCACGGGGAAATCACGTGGGCCCCACCCGGAAATCACGTGGGGCCCACCCGGAAATCACGTGGGCCCCACCCGAAAATCACGTGGGCCCCACCCGGAAATCACGTGGGCCCCACCCGGAAATCACGTGGGCCCCACGGGGAAATCACGTGGGCCCCCAGGGGAAATCACGTGGGCCCCACCGGGAAATCACGTGGGCCCCACCCGGAAATCACGTGGGCCCCACCCGGAAATCACGTGGGCCCCACCCGGAAATCACGTGGGCCCCACCCGGAAATCACGTGGGCCCCACCCGGAAATCTCGTGGGCCCCACCCGGAAATCACGTGGGCCCCACGGGGAAATCACGTGGGCCCCACCCGGAAATCACGTGGGGCCCACCCGGAAATCACGTGGGCCCCACCCGGAAATAACGTGGGCCCCACCCGGAAATCACGTGGGCCCCACCCGGAAATCACGTGGGGCCCACCCGGAAATCACGTGGGCCCCACGGGGAAATCACGTGGGCCCCACCCGGAAATCACGTGGGCCCCACCCGGAAATCTCGTGGGCCCCACCCGGAAATCACGTGGGCCCCACCCGGAAATCACGTGGGCCCCACGGGGAAATCACGTGGGCCCCACCCGGAAATCACGTGGGCCCCACCCGGAAATCACGTGGGCCCCACCCGGAAATCACGTGGGCCCCACCCGGAAATCTCGTGGGCCCCACCCGGAAATCACGTGGGCCCCACCCGGAAATCACGTGGGCCCCACCCGGAAATCACGTGGGCCCCACCCGGAAATCACGTGGGCCCCACCCGGAAATCACGTGGGCCCCACCCGGAAATCACGTGGGCCCCACCCGGAAATCACGTGGGGCCCACCCGGAAATCACGTGGGCCCCACGGGGAAATCACGTGGGCCCCACCCGGAAATCACGTGGGCCCCACCCGGAAATCACGTGGGCCCCACCCGGAAATCACGTGGGCCCCACCCGGAAATCACGTGGGCCCCACCCGGAAATCACGTGGGCCCCACGGGGAAATCACGTGGGCCCCACGGGGAAATCACGTGGGCCCCACCCGGAAATCACGTGGGGCCCACCCGGAAATCACGTGGGCCCCACCCGAAAATCACGTGGGCCCCACCCGGAAATCACGTGGGCCCCACCCGGAAATCACGTGGGCCCCACCCGGAAATCACGTGGGGCCCACCCGGAAATCACGTGGGCCCCACGGGGAAATCACGTGGGGCCCACCCGGAAATCACGTGGGCCCCACCCGGAAATCACGTGGGCCCCACCCGGAAATCACGTGGGCCCCCAGGGGAAATCACGTGGGCCCCACCCGGAAATCACGTGGGCCCCACCCGGAAATCACGTGGGCCCCACGGGGAAATCACGTGGGCCCCACCCGGAAAACACGTGGGCCCCACCCGGAAATCACGTGGGCCCCACGGGGAAATCACGTGGGCCCCCAGGGGAAATCACGTGGGCCCCACCCGGAAATCACGTGGGCCCCACCCGGAAATCACGTGGGCCCCACCCGGAAATCACGTGGGCCCCACCCGGAAATCACGTGGGCCCCACCCGGAAATCACGTGGGCCCCACCCGGAAATCACGTGGGCCCCCAGGGGAAATCACGTGGGCCCCACCCGGAAATCACGTGGGCCCCCCCGGAAATCACGTGGTCCCCACGGGGAAATAACGTGGGCCCCACCTGGAAATCACGTGGGCCCCACCCGGAAATCACGTGGGCCCCACCCGGAAATCACGTGGGCCCCACCCGGAAATCACGTGGGCCCCACCCGTAAATCACGTGGGCCCCCAGGGGAAATCACGTGGGCCCCACCCGGAAATCACGTGGGCCCCACCCGAAATCACGTGGGCCCCACCCGGAAATCACGTGGGCCCCACCCGGAAATCACGTGGGCCCCACCCGGAAATCACGTGGGCCCCACCCGGAAATCACGTGGGCCCCACCCGGAAATCACGTGGGCCCCACCCGGAAATCACGTGGGGCCCACCCGGAAATCACGTAGGCCCCACCCGGAAATCACGTGGGCCCCACGGGGAAATCACGTGGGCCCCACCCGGAAATCACGTGGGCCCCACCCGGAAATCACGTGGGCCCCACGGGGAAATCACGTGGGCCCCACCCGGAAATCACGTGGGCCCCACCCGGAAATCACGTGGGCCCCACCCGGAAATCACGTGGGCCCCACGGGGAAATCACGTGGGCCCCACCCGGAAATCACGTGTGCCTCAACCGGAAATCACGTGGGCCCCACCCGGAAATCACGTGGGCCCCACCCGGAAATCACGTGGGCCCCACCCGGAAATCACGTGGGCCCCACGGGGAAATCACGTGGGCCCCACCCGGAAATCACGTGGGCCACACGGGGAAATCACGTGGGCCCCACCCGGAAATCACGTGGGCCCCACCCGGAAATCACGTGGGCCCCACCCGGAAATCACGTGGGCCCCACCCGGAAATCACGTGGGCCCCACCCGGAAATCACGTGGGCCCCACCCGGAAATCACGTGGGCCCCACCCGCAAATCACGTGGGCCCCACCCGCAAATCACGTGGGCCCCACCCGGAAATCACGTGGGCCCCACCCGGAAATCACGTGGGCCCCACCCGGAAATCACGTGGGCCCCACCCGGAAATCACGTGGGCCCCACCCGGAAATCACGTGGGCCCCACCCGGAAATCACGTGGGCCCCACCCGGAAATCACGTGGGCCCCACCCGTAAATCACGTGGGCGCCACCCGGAAATCACGTGGGCCCCACCCGGAAATCACGTGGGCCCCACCCGGAAATCACGTGGGCCCCACGGGGAAATCACGTGGGCCCCACCCGGAAATCACGTGTGCCCCACCCGGAAATCACGTGTGCCCCACCCGGAAATCACGTGGGCCCCACCCGGAAATCACGTGGGCCCCACCCGGAAATCACGTGGGCCCCACCCGGAAATCACGTGGGCCCCACCCGGAAATCACGTGGGCCCCCAGGGGAAATCACGTGGGCCCCACCCGGAAATCACGTGGGCCCCACCCGGAAATCACGTGGGCCCCACCCGGAAATCACGTGGGCCCCACCCGGAAATCACGTGGGCCCCACCCGGAAATCACGTGGGCCCCACCCGGAAATCACGTGGGCCCCACCCGGAAATCACGTGGGCCCCACCCGGAAATCACGTGGGCCCCACGGGGAAATCACGTGGGCCCCACGGGGAAATCACGTGGGCCCCACGGGGAAATCACGTGGGCCCCACCCGGAAATCACGTGGGCCCCACCCGGAAATCACGTGGGCCCCACCCGGAAATCACGTGGGCCCCACCCGGAAATCACGTGGGCCCCACCCGGAAATCACGTGGGCCCCACCCGGAAATCACGTGGGCCCCACGGGGAAATCACGTGGGCCCCACCCGGAAATCACGTGGGGCCCACCCGGAAATCACGTGGGCCCCACCCGGAAATCACGTGGGCCCCACCCGGAAATCACGTGGGCCCCACCCGGAAATCACGTGGGCCCCACCCGGAAATCACGTGGGCCCCACCCGGAAATCACGTGGGCCCCACCGGGAAATCACGTGGGCCCCACCCGGAAATCACGTGGGCCCCACCCGGAAATCACGTGGGCCCCCAGGGGAAATCACGTGGGCCCCACTCGGAAATCACGTGGGCCCCACTCGGAAATCACGTGGGGCCCACCCGGAAATCATGTGGGCCCCACGGGGAAATCACGTGGGCCCCACCCGGAAATCACATGGGCCCCACCCGGAAATCACGTGGGCCCCACCCGGAAATCACGTGGGCCCCACCCGGAAATCACGTGGGCCCCACCAGGAAATCACGTGGGCCCCACCCGGAAATCACGTGGGCCCCACGGGGAAATCACGTGGGCCCCACCTGGAAATCACGTGGGCCCCACGGGGAAATCACGTGGGCCCCACCCGGAAATCACGTGGGCCCCACCCGGAAATCACGTGGGGCCCACCCGGAAATCACGTGGGCCCCACCCGGAAATCACGTGGGCCCCACCCGGAAATCACGTGGGCCCCACCCGGAAATCACGTGGGCCCCACGGGGAAATCACGTGGGCCCCACCCGGAAATCACGTGGGCCCCTCCCGGAAATCACGTGGGCCCCACCCGAAAATCACGTGGGCCCCACCCTGAAATCACGTGGGCCCCATGGGGAAATCACGTGGGCCCCACCCGGAAATCACGTGGGCCCCACCCTGAAATCACGTGGGCCCCACGGGGAAATCACGTGGGCCCCACCCGGAAATCACGTGGGCCCCACGGGGAAATCACGTGGGCCCCACCCGGAAATCACGTGGGCCCCACCCGGAAATCACGTGGGCCCCACCCGGAAATCACGTGGGCCCCACCCGGAAATCACGTGGGCCCCACCCGGAAATCACGTGGGCCCCACGGGGAAATCACGTGGGCCCCACGGGGAAATCACGTGAGCCCCACGGGGAAATCACGTGGGCCCCACCCGGAAATCACGTTGGCCCCACCCGGAAATCACGTGGGCCCCACCCGGAAATCACGTGGGCCCCACCCGGAAATCACGTGGGCCCCACCCGGAAATCACGTGGGCCCCACCCGGAAATCACGTGGGCCCCACCCGGAAATCACGTGGGCCCCACCCGGAAATCACGTGGGCCCCACGGGGAAATCACGTGGGCCCCACCCGGAAATCACGTGGGCCCCACCCGGAAATCACGTGGGCCCCACGGGGAAATCACGTGGGCCCCCAGGGGAAATCACGTGGGCCCCACCCGGAAATCACGTGGGCCCCACCCGGAAATCACGTGGGCCCCACCCGGAAATCACGTGGGCCCCACCCGGAAATCACGTGGGCCCCACCCGGAAATCACGTGGGGCCCACCCGGAAATCACGTGGGCCCCACGGGGAAATCACGTGGGGCCCACCCGGAAATCACGTGGGCCCCACCCGGAAATCACGTGGGCCCCACCCGGAAATCACGTGGGCCCCCAGGGGAAATCACGTGGGCCCCACCCGGAAATCACGTGGGCCCCACCCGGAAATCACGTGGGCCCCACCCGGAAATCACGTGGGCCCCACGGGGAAATCACGTGGGCCCCACCCGGAGATCACGTGGGCCCCACCCGGAAATCACGTGGGCCCCACCCGGAAATCACGTGGGCCCCACCCGGAAATCACGTGGGGCCCACCCGGAAATCACGTGGGCCCCACGGGGAAATCACGTGGGGCCCACCCGGAAATCACGTGGGCCCCACCCGGAAATCACGTGGGCCCCACCCGGAAATCACGTGGGCCCCCAGGGGAAATCACGTGGGCCCCACCCGGAAATCACGTGGGCCCCACCCGGAAATCACGTGGGCCCCACCCGGAAATCACGTGGGCCCCACGGGGAAATCACGTGGGCCCCACCCGGAGATCACGTGGGCCCCACCCGGAAATCACGTGGGCCCCACCCGGAAATCACGTGGGCCCCACCCGGAAATCACGTGGGCCCCACCCGGAAATCACGTGGGCCCCACCCGGAAATCACGTGGGCCCCACCCGGAAATCACGTGGGGCCCACCCGGAAATCACGTGGGCCCCACCCGGAAATCACGTGGGCCCCACCCGGAAATCACGTGGGCCCCACCCGGAAATCACGTGGGCCCCACCCGGAAATCACGTGGGCCCCACCCGGAAATCACGTGGGCCCCACCCGGAAATCACGTGGGCCCCACCCGGAAATCACGTGGGCCCCACCCGGAAATCACGTGGGCCCCACCCGGAAATCACGTGGGCCCCACCCGGAAATCACGTGGGCCCCACCCGGAAATCACGTGGGCCCCACCCGGAAATCACGTGGGGCCCACCCGGAAATCACGTGGGCCCCACCCGGAAATCACGTGGGCCCCACCCGGAAATCACGTGGGCCCCACCCGGAAATCACGTGGGCCCCACCCGGAAATCACGTGGGCCCCACCCGGAAATCACGTGGGCCCCACCCGGAAATCACGTGTGCCCCACGGGGAAATCACGTGGGCCCCACCCGGAAATCACGTGTGCCCCACGGGGAAATCACGTGGGCCCCACCCGGAAATCACGTGGGCCCCACCCGGAAATCACGTGGGGCCCACCCGGAAATCACGTGGGCCCCACGGGGAAATTACGTGGGCCCCACCCGGAAATCACGTGGGCCCCACCCGGAAATCACTTGGGGCCCACCCGGAAATCACGTGGGCCCCACCCGGAAATCACGTGGGCCCCACGGGGAAATCACGTGGGCCCCACCCGGAAATCACGTGGGCCCCACCCGGAAATCACGTGGGCCCCACCCGGAAATCACGTGGGCCCCACCAGGAAATCACGTGGGCCCCACCCGGAAATCACGTGGGCCCCACCCGGAAATCACGTGGGCCCCACCCGGAAATCACGTGGGCCCCCAGGGGAAATCACGTGGGCCCCACCCGGAAATCACGTGGGCCCCACCCGGATATCACGTGGGGCCCACCCGGAAATCACGTGGGCCCCACGGGGAAATCACGTGGGCCCCGCCCGGAAATCACGTGGGCCCCACCCGGAAATCACGTGGGACCCACGGGGAAATCACGTGGGCCCCACCCGGAAATCACGTGTGCCCCACCCGGAAATCACGTGGGCCCCACCCGGAAATCACGTGGGCCCCACCCGGAAATCACGTGGGCCCCACCCGGAAATCACGTGTGCCCCACGGGGAAATCACGTGGGCCCCACCCGGAAATCACGTGGGGCCCACCCGGAAATCACGTGGGCCCCACCCGGAAATCACGTGGGCCCCACCCGGAAATCACGTGGGCCCCACCCGGAAATCACGTGGGCCCCACCCGGAAATCACGTGGGCCCCCAGGGGAAATCACGTGGGCCCACCCGGAAATCACGTGGGCCCCACCCGGAAATCACGAGGGCCCCACCCGGAAATCACGTGGGCCCCACCCGGAAATCACGTGGGCCCCACCCGGAAATCACGTGGGCCCCACCCGGAAATCACGTGGGCCCCACCCGGAAATCACGTGGGCCCCACCCGGAAATCACGTGGGGCCCACCCGGAAATCACGTGGGCCCCACCCGGAAATCAGGTGGGCCCCACCCGGAAATCACGTGGGCCCCACCCGGAAATCTCGTGGGCCCCACCCGGAAATCACGTGGGCCCCACCCGGAAATCACGTGGGCCCCACCCGGAAATCACGTGGGCCCCACCCGGAAATCACGTGGGCCCCACCCGGAAATCACGTGGGCCCCACGGGGAAATCACTTGGGCCCCACCCGGAAATCACGTGGGCCCCACGGGGAAATCACGTGGGCCCCACCCGGAAATCACGTGGGCCCCACCCGGAAATCACGTGGGCCCCACGGGGAAATCACGTGGGCCCCACCCGGAAATCACGTGGGGCCCACCCGGAAATCACGTGGGCCCCAAGGGGAAATCACGTGGGCCCCACCCGGAAATCACGTGGGCCCCACGGGGAAATCACGTGGGCCCCACCCGGAAATCACGTGGGCCCCACCCGGAAATCACGTGGGCCCCACCCGGAAATCACGTGGGCCCCACGGGGAAATCACGTGGGCCCCACCCGGAAATCACGTGGGCCCCACCCGGAAATCACGTGGGCCCCACCCGGAAATCACGTGGGCCCCACCCGGAAATCACGTGGGCCCCACCCGGAAATCACGTGGGCCCCACCCGGAAATCACGTGGGCCCCACCCGGAAATCACGTGGGCCCCACCCGGAAATCACGTGGGCCCCACCCGGAAATCACGTGGGCCCCACGGGGAAATCACGTGGGCCCCACCCGGAAATCACGTGTGCCCCACCCGGAAATCACGTGGGCCCCACCCGGAAATATCGTTGGCCCCACCCGGAAATCACGTGGGCCCCACCCGGAAATCACGTGGGCCCCACCCGGAAATCACGTGGACCCCACCCGGAAATCACGTGGGCCCCACCCGGAAATCACGTGGGCCCCACCCGGAAATCACGTGGGGCCCACCCGGAAATCACGTAGGCCCCACCCGGACATCACGTGGGCCCCACGGGGAAATCACGTGGGCCCCACCCGGAAATCACGTGGGCCCCACCCGGAAATCACGTGGGCCCCACGGGGAAATCACGTGGGCCCCACCCGGAAATCACGTGGGCCCCACCCGGAAATCACGTGGGCCCCACCCGGAAATCACGTGGGCCCCACGGGGAAATCACGTGGGCCCCACCCGGAAATCACGTGTGCCTCACCCGGAAATCACGTGGGCCCCACCCGGAAATCACGTGGGCCCCACCCGGAAATCACGTGGGCCCCACGGGGAAATCACGTGGGCCCCACCCGGAAATCACGTGGGCCACACGGGGAAATCACGTGGGCCCCACCCGGAAATCACGTGGGCCCCACCCGGAAATCACGTGGGCCCCACCCGGAAATCACGTGGGCCCCCAGGGTAAATCACGTGGGCCCCACCCGGAAATCACGTGGGCCCCACCCAGAAATCACGTGGGCCCCACCCGGAAATCACGTGGGCCCCACCCGGAAATCACGTGGGCCCCACCCGCAAATCACGTGGGCCCCACCCGGAAATCTCGTGGGCCCCACCCGGAAATCACGTGGGCCCCACCCGGAAATCACGTGGGCCCCACCCGGAAATCACGTGGGCCCCACCCGGAAATCACGTGGGCCCCACCCGGAAATCACGTGGGCCCCACCCGGAAATCACGTGGGCCCCACCCGGAAATCACGTGGGCGCCACCCGGAAATCACGTGGGCCCCACCCGGAAATCACGTGGGCCCCACCCGGAAATCACGTGGGCCCCACGGGGAAATCACGTGGGCCCCACCCGGAAATCACGTGTGCCCCACCCGGAAATCACGTGTGCCCCACCCGGAAAACACGTGGGCCCCACCCGGAAATCACGTGGGCCCCACCCGGAAATCACGTGGGCCCCACCCGGAAATCACGTGGGCCCCACCCGGAAATCACGTGGGCCCCCAGGGGAAATCACGTGGGCCCCACCCGGAAATCACGTGGGCCCCACCCGGAAATCACGTGGGCCCCACCCGGAAATCACGTGGGCCCCACCCGGAAATCACGTGGACCCCACCCGGAAATCACGTGGGCCCCACCCGGAAATCACGTGGGCCCCACCCGGAAATCACGTGGGCCCCACCCGGAAATCACGTGGGCCCCACCCGGAAATCACGTGGGCCCCACGGGGAAATCACGTGGGCCCCACGGGGAAATCACGTGGGCCCCACGGGGAAATCACGTGGGCCCCACCCGGAAATCACGTGGGCCCCACCCGGAAATCACGTGGGCCCCACCCGGAAATCACGTGGGCCCCACCCGGAAATCACGTGGGCCCCACCCGGAAATCACGTGGGCCCCACCCGGAAATCACGTGGGCCCCACGGGGAAATCACGTGGGCCCCACCCGGAAATCACGTGGGGCCCACCCGGAAATCACGTGGGCCCCACCCGGAAATCACGTGGGCCCCACCCGGAAATCACGTGGGCCCCACCCGGAAATCACGTGGGCCCCACCCGGAAATCACGTGGGCCCCACCCGGAAATCACGTGGGCCCCACCGGGAAATCACGTGGGCCCCACCCGGAAATCACGTGGGCCCCACCCGGAAATCACGTGGGCCCCACCCGGAAATCACGTGGGCCCCCAGGGGAAATCACGTGGGCCCCACTCGGAAATCACGTGGGCCCCACTCGGAAATCACGTGGGGCCCACCCGGAAATCATGTGGGCCCCACGGGGAAATCACGTGGGCCCCACCCGGAAATCACATGGGCCCCACCCGGAAATCACGTGGGCCCCACCCGGAAATCACGTGGGCCCCACCCGGAAATCACGTGGGCCCCACCAGGAAATCACGTGGGCCCCACCCGGAAATCACGTGGGCCCCACGGGGAAATCACGTGGGCCCCACCTGGAAATCACGTGGGCCCCACGGGGAAATCACGTGGGCCCCACCAGGAAATCACGTGGGCCCCACCCGGAAATCACGTGGGGCCCACCCGGAAATCACGTGGGCCCCACCCGGAAATCACGTGGGCCCCACCCGGAAATCACGTGGGCCCCACCCGGAAATCACGTGGGCCCCACGGGGAAATCACGTGGGCCCCACCCGGAAATCACGTGGGCCCCTCCCGGAAATCACGTGGGCCCCACCCGAAAATCACGTGGGCCCCACCCTGAAATCACGTGGGCCCCATGGGGAAATCACGTGGGCCCCACCCGGAAATCACGTGGGCCCCACCCTGAAATCACGTGGGCCCCATGGGGAAATCACGTGGGCCCCACCCGGAAATCACGTGGGCCCCACGGGGAAATCACGTGGGCCCCACCCGGAAATCACGTGGGCCCCACCCGGAAATCACGTGGGCCCCACCCGGAAATCACGTGGGCCCCACCCGGAAATCACGTGGGCCCCACCCGGAAATCACGTGGGCCCCACGGGGAAATCACGTGGGCCCCACGGGGAAATCACGTGAGCCCCACGGGGAAATCACGTGGGCCCCACCCGGAAATCACGTTGGCCCCACCCGGAAATCACGTGGGCCCCACCCGGAAATCACGTGGGCCCCACCCGGAAATCACGTGGGCCCCACCCGGAAATCACGTGGGCCCCACCCGGAAATCACGTGGGCCCCACCCGGAAATCACGTGGGCCCCACGGGGAAATCACGTGGGCCCCACCCGGAAATCACGTGGGCCCCACCCGGAAATCACGTGGGCCCCACGGGGAAAACACGTGGGCCCCCAGGGGAAATCACGTGGGCCCCACCCGGAAATCACGTGGGCCCCACCCGGAAATCACGTGGGCCCCACCCGGAAATCACGTGGGCCCCACCCGGAAATCACGTGGGCCCCACCCGGAAATCACGTGGGGCCCACCCGGAAATCACGTGGGCCCCACGGGGAAATCACGTGGGGCCCACCCGGAAATCACGTGGGCCCCACCCGGAAATCACGTGGGCCCCACCCGGAAATCACGTGGGCCCCCAGGGGAAATCACGTGGGCCCCACCCGGAAATCACGTGGGCCCCACCCGGAAATCACGTGGGCCCCACCCGGAAATCACGTGGGCCCCACGGGGAAATCACGTGGGCCCCACCCGGAGATCACGTGGGCCCCACCCGGAAATCACGAGGGCCCCACCCGGAAATCACGTGGGCCCCACCCGGAAATCACGTGGGGCCCACCCGGAAATCACGTGGGCCCCACGGGGAAATCACGTGGGGCCCACCCGGAAATCACGTGGGCCCCACCCGGAAATCACGTGGGCCCCACCCGGAAATCACGTGGGCCCCACCCGTAAATCACGTGGGCCCCCAGGGGAAATCACGTGGGCCCCACCCGGAAATCACGTGGGCCCCACCCGGAAATCACGTGAGCCCCACGGGGAAATCACGTGGGCCCCACCCGGAGATCACGTGGGCCCCACCCGGAAATCACGTGGGCCCCACCCGGAAATCACGTGGGCCCCACCCGGAAATCACGTGGGCCCCACCCGGAAATCACGTGGGCCCCACCCGGAAATCACGTGGGCCCCACCCGGAAATCACGTGGGCCCCACCCGGAAATCACGTGGGCCCCACCCGGAAATCACGTGGGCCCCACCCGGAAATCACGTGGGCCCCACCCGGAAATCACGTGGGGCCCACCCGGAAATCACGTGGGCCCCACCCGGAAATCACGTGGGCCCCACCCGGAAATCACGTGGGCCCCACCCGGAAATCACGTGGGCCCCACCCGGAAATCACGTGGGCCCCACCCGGAAATCACGTGGGCCCCACCCTGAAATCACGTGTGCCCCACGGGGAAATCACGTGGGCCCCACCCGGAAATCACGTGTGCCCCACGGGGAAATCACGTGGGCCCCACCCGGAAATCACGTGGGCCCCACCCGGAAATCACGTGGGGCCCACCCGGAAATCACGTGGGCCCCACGGGGAAATTACGTGGGCCCCACCCGGAAATCACGTGGGCCCCACCCGGAAATCACTTGGGGCCCACCCGGAAATCACGTGGGCCCCACCCGGAAATCACGTGGGCCCCACGGGGAAATCACGTGGGCCCCACCCGGAAATCACGTGGGCCCCACCCGGAAATCACGTGGGCCCCACCCGGAAATCACGTGGGCCCCACCAGGAAATCACGTGGGCCCCACCCGGAAATCACGTGGGCCCCACCCGGAAATCACGTGGGCCCCACCCGGAAATCACGTGGGCCCCCAGGGGAAATCACGTGGGCCCCACCCGGAAATCACGTGGGCCCCACCCGGATATCACGTGGGGCCCACCCGGAAATCACGTGGGCCCCACGGGGAAATCACGTGGGCCCCGCCCGGAAATCACGTGGGCCCCACCCGGAAATCACGTGGGCCCCACCCGGAAATCACGTGGGCCCCACCCGGAAATCACGTGGGCCCCACGGGGAAATCACCTGGGACCCACCCGGAAATCACGTGGGCCCCACGGGGAAATCACGTGGGCCCCACCCGGAAATCACGTGGGCCCCACCCGGAAATCACGTGGGCCCCACCCGGAAATCACGTGGGCCCCACCCGGAAATCACGTGGGCCCCACCCGGAAATCACGTGGGCCCCACCCGGAAATCACGTGGGCCCCACCCGGAAATCACTTGGGCCCCACCCGGAAATCACGTGGGCCCCACCCGGAAATCACGTGGGCCCCACGGGGAAATCACGTGGGCCCCACCCGGAAATCACGTGTGCCCCACCCGGAAATCACGTGGGCCCCACCCGGAAATCACGTGGGCCCCACCCGGAAATCACGTGGGCCCCACCCGGAAATCACGTGTGCCCCACGGGGAAATCACGTGGGCCCCACCCGGAAATCACGTGGGGCCCACCCGGAAATCACGTGGGCCCCACCCGGAAATCACGTGGGCCCCACCCGGAAATCACGTGGGCCCCACCCGGAAATCACGTGGGCCCCACCCGGAAATCACGTGGGCCCCCAGGGGAAATCACGTGGGCCCACCCGGAAATCACGTGGGCCCCACCCGGAAATCACGAGGGCCCCACCCGGAAATCACGTGGGCCCCACCCGGAAATCACGTGGGCCCCACCCGGAAATCACGTGGGCCCCACCCGGAAATCACGTGGGCCCCACCCGGAAATCACGTGGGCCCCACCCGGAAATCACGTGGGGCCCACCCGGAAATCACGTGGGCCCCACCCGGAAATCAGGTGGGCCCCACCCGGAAATCACGTGGGCCCCACCCGGAAATCTCGTGGGCCCCACCCGGAAATCACGTGGGCCCCACCCGGAAATCACGTGGGCCCCACCCGGAAATCACGTGGGCCCCACCCGGAAATCACGTGGGCCCCACCCGGAAATCACGTGGGCCCCACGGGGAAATCACGTGGGCCCCACCAGGAAATCACGTGGGCCCCACGGGGAAATCACGTGGGCCCCACCCGGAAATCACGTGGGCCCCACCCGGAAATCACGTGGGCCCCACGGGGAAATCACGTGGGCCCCACCCGGAAATCACGTGGGGCACACCCGGAAATCACGTGGGCCCCAAGGGGAAATCACGTGGGCCCCACCCGGAAATCACGTGGGCCCCACGGGGAAATCACGTGGGCCCCACCCGGAAATCACGTGGGCCCCACCCGGAAATCACGTGGGCCCCACCCGGAAATCACGTGGGCCCCACGGGGAAATCACGTGGGCCCCACCCGGAAATCACGTGGGCCCCACCCGGAAATCACGTGGGCCCCACCCGGAAATCACGTGGGCCCCACCCGGAAATCACGTGGGCCCCACCCGGAAATCACGTGGGCCCCACCCGGAAATCACGTGGGCCCCACCCGGAAATCACTTGGGCCCCACCCGGAAATCACGTGGGCCCCACCCGGAAATCACGTGGGCCCCACGGGGAAATCACGTGGGCCCCACCCGGAAATCACGTGTGCCCCACCCGGAAATCACGTGGGCCCCACCCGGAAATAACGTTGGCCCCACCCGGAAATCACGTGGGCCCCACCCGGAAATCACGTGGGCCCCACCCGGAAATCACGTGGGCCCCACCCGGAAATCACGTGGGCCCCACCCGGAAATCACGTGGGCCCCACCCGGAAATCACGTGGGCCCCACCCGGAAATCACGTGGGCCCCACGGGGAAATCACGTGGGCCCCACCCGGAAATCACGTGGGGCCCACCCGGAAATCACGTGTGCCCCACCCGGAAATCACGTGGGCCCCACCCG
Organism: Ovis canadensis; assembly: GCF_042477335.2. Taxonomy (NCBI): domain Eukaryota; kingdom Metazoa; phylum Chordata; class Mammalia; order Artiodactyla; family Bovidae; genus Ovis; species Ovis canadensis. The sequence goes on along the minus strand of NC_091260.1, from coordinate 12,037,466 downwards.
GAAATCACGTGGGCCCCACGGGGAAATCACGTGGGCCCCACCTGGAAATCACGTGGGCCCCACCCGGAAATCACGTGGGCCCCCAGGGGAAATCACGTGGGCACACCCGGAAATCACGTGGGCCCCAACCGGAAATCACGAGGGCCCCACCCGGAAATCACGTGGGCCCCACCCGGAAATCACGTGGGCCCCACCCGGAAATCACGTGGGCCCCACGGGGAAATCACGTGGGCCCCACCCGGAAATCACGTGGGCCCGACCCGGAAATCACGTGGGCCCCACCCGGAAATCACGTGGGCCCCACCCGGAAATCAGGTGGGCCCCACGGGGAAATCACGTGGGCCCCACCCGGAAATCACGTGGGCCCCACCCGGAAATCACGTGGGCCCCACCCGGAAATCACGTGGGCCCCACCCGGAAATCACGTGGGCCCCACCCGGAAATCACGTGGGCCCCACAGGGAAATCACGTGGGCCCCACCCGGAAATCACGTTTGCCCCACCCGGAAATCACGTGGGCCCCACCCGGAAATCACGTGGGCCCCACCCGGAAATCACGTGGGCCCCACCTGGAAATCACGTGGGCCCCACCCGGAAATCACGTGGGCCCCACCCGGAAATCACGTGGGCCCCACCCGGAAATCACGTGGGGCCCACCCGGAAATCACGTGGGCCCCACCCGGAAATCACGTGGGCCCCACCCGGAAATCACGTGTGCCCCACCCGGAAATCACGTCGGCCCCACCCGGAAATCACGTGGGCCCCACGGGGAAATCACGTGGGCCCCACCTGGAAATCACGTGGGCCCCACCCGATAATCACGTGGGCCCCACCCGGAAATCACGTGGGCCCCACCCGGAAATCACGTGGGCCCCACCCGGAAATCACGTGGGCCCCACGGGGAAATCACGTGGGCCCCACCTGGAAATCACGTGGGCCCCACCCGGAAATCACGTGGGCCCCACCCGGAAATCACGTGGGCCCCACCCGGAAATCACGTGGGCCCCACCCGGAAATCACGTGGGCCCCACCCGGAAATCACGTGGGCCCCACCCGGAAATCACGTGGGCCCCACGGGGAAATCACGTGGGCCCCACCCGGAAAACACGTGTGCCCCACCTGGAAATCACGTGGGCCCCACCCGGAAATCACGTGGGCCCCACCCGGAAATCACGTGGGCCCCACCCGGAAATCACGTGGGCCCCACGCGGAAATCACGTGGGCCCCACCCGGAAATCACGTGGGCCCCACCCGTAAATCACGTGGGCCCCCAGGGGAAATCACGTGGGCCCCACCCGGAAATCACGTGGGCCCCACCCGGAAATCACGTGGGCCCCACCCGGAAATCACGTGGGCCCCACCCGGAAATCACGTGGTCCCCCAGGGGAAATCACGTGGGCCCCACCCGGAAATCACGTGGGCCCCACCCGGAAATCACGTGGGCCCCACCCGGAAATCACGTGGGCCCCACCCGGAAATCACGTGGGCCCCACCCGGAAATCACGTGGGCCCCACCCGGAAATCACGTGGGGCCCACCCGGAAATCACGTGGGCCCCACGGGGAAATCACGTGGGCCCCACCCGGAAATCACGTGGGCCCCACCCGGAAATCACGTGGGCCCCACCCGGAAATCACGTGGGCCCCACCCGGAAATCACGTGGGCCCCACCCGGAAATCACGTGGGCCCCACGATGAAATCACCTGGGCCCCACCCGGAAATCACGTGGGCCCCACCCGGAAATCACGTGGGCCCCACCCGGAAATCACGTGGGCCCCACCCGGAAATCACGTGGGCCCCACCCGGAAATCACGTGGGCCCCACCCGGAAATCACGTGGGCCCCACCCGGAAATCACGTGGGCCCCACGGGGAAATCACGTGGGCCCCACCCGGAAATCACGTGTGCCCGACCCGGAAATCACGTGGGCCCCACCCGGAAATCACGTGGGCCCCACCCGGAAATCACGTGGGCCCCACCCGGAAATCACCTGGGCCCCACGGGGAAATCACCTGGGCCCCACCCGGAAATCACGTGGGCCCCACCCGGAAATCACGTGGGCCCCACCCGGAAATCACGTGGGCCCCACCCGGAAATCACGTGGGCCCCACCCGGAAATCACGTGGGCCCCACCCGGAAATCACGTGGGCCCCACCCGGAAATCACGTGGGCCCCACGGGGAAATCACGTGGGCCCCACCCGGAAATCACGTGTGCCCGACCCGGAAATCACGTGGGCCCCACCCGGAAATCACGTGGGCCCCACCCGGAAATCACGTGGGCCCCACGGGGAAATCACGTGGGCCCCCAGGGGAAATCACGTGGGCCCCACCCGGAAATCACGTGGGCCCCTCCCGGAAATCACGTGGGCCCCACCCGGAAATCACGTGGGCCCCACCCGGAAATCACGTGGGCCCCACCCGGAAATCACGTGGGGCCCACCCGGAAATCACGTGGGCCCCACGGGGAAATCACGTGGGGCCCACCCGGAAATCACGTGGGCCCCACCCGGAAATCACGTGGGCCCCACGGGGAAATCACGTGGGCCCCCAGGGGAAATCACGTGGGCCCCACCCGGAAATCACGTGGGCCCCACCCGGAAATCACGTGGGCCCCACCCGGAAATCACGTGGGCCCCACGGGGAAATCACGTGGGCCCCACCCGGAGATCACGTGGGCCCCACCCGGAAATCACGTGGGCCCCACCCGGAAATCACGTGGGCCCCACCCGGAAATCACGTGGGGCCCACCCGGAAATCACGTGGGCCCCACGGGGAAATCACGTGGGGCCCACCCGGAAATCACGTGGGCCCCACCCGGAAATCACGTGGGCCCCACCCGGAAATCACGTGGGCCCCCAGGGGAAATCACGTGGGCCCCACCCGGAAATCACGTGGGCCCCACCCGGAAATCACGTGGGCCCCACCCGGAAATCACGTGGGCCCCACGGGGAAATCACGTGGGCCCCACCCGGAGATCACGTGGGCCCCACCCGGAAATCACGTGGGCCCCACCCGGAAATCACGTGGGCCCCACCCGGAAATCACGTGGGCCCCACCCGGAAATCACGTGGGCCCCACCCGGAAATCACGTGGGCCCCACCCGGAAATCACGTGGGGCCCACCCGGAAATCACGTGGGCCCCACCCGGAAATCACGTGGGCCCCACCCGGAAATCACGTGGGCCCCACCCGGAAATCACGTGGGCCCCACCCGGAAATCACGTGGGCCCCACCCGGAAATCACGTGGGCCCCACCCGGAAATCACGTGGGCCCCACCCGGAAATCACGTGGGCCCCACCCGGAAATCACGTGGGCCCCACCCGGAAATCACGTGGGCCCCACCCGGAAATCACGTGGGCCCCACCCGGAAATCACGTGGGGCCCACCCGGAAATCACGTGGGCCCCACCCGGAAATCACGTGGGCCCCACCCGGAAATCACGTGTGCCCCACGGGGAAATCACGTGGGCCCCACCCGGAAATCACGTGGGCCCCACCCGGAAATCACGTGGGCCCCACCCGGAAATCACGTGTGCCCCACGGGGAAATCACGTGGGCCCCACCCGGAAATCACGTGTGCCCCACGGGGAAATCACGTGGGCCCCACCCGGAAATCACGTGGGCCCCACCCGGAAATCACGTGGGGCCCACCCGGAAATCACGTGGGCCCCACGGGGAAATTACGTGGGCCCCACCCGGAAATCACGTGGGCCCCACCCGGAAATCACTTGGGGCCCACCCGGAAATCACGTGGGCCCCACCCGGAAATCACGTGGGCCCCATGGGGAAATCACGTGGGCCCCACCCGGAAATCACGTGGGCCCCACCCGGAAATCACGTGGGCCCCACCAGGAAATCACGTGGGCCCCACCCGGAAATCACGTGGGCCCCACCCGGAAATCACGTGGGCCCCACCCGGAAATCACGTGGGCCCCCAGGGGAAATCACGTGGGCCCCACCCGGAAATCACGTGGGCCCCACCCGGATATCACGTGGGGCCCACCCGGAAATCACGTGGGCCCCACGGGGAAATCACGTGGGCCCCGCCCGTAAATCACGTGGGCCCCACCCGGAAATCACGTGGGCCCCACCCGGAAATCACGTGGGCCCCACCCGGAAATCACGTGGGCCCCACGGGGAAATCACCTGGGACCCACCCGGAAATCACGTGGGCCCCACGGGGAAATCACGTGGGCCCCACCCGGAAATCACGTGGGCCCCACCCGGAAATCACGTGGGCCCCACCCGGAAATCACGTGGGCCCCACCCGGAAATCACGTGGGCCCCACCCGGAAATCACGTGGGCCCCACGGGGAAATCACGTGGGCCCCACCCGGAAATCACTTGGGCCCCACCCGGAAATCACGTGGGCCCCACCCGGAAATCACGTGGGCCCCACGGGGAAATCACGTGGGCCCCACCCGGAAATCACGTGTGCCCCACCCGGAAATCACGTGGGCCCCACCCGGAAATCACGTGGGCCCCACCCGGAAATCACGTGGGCCCCACCCGGAAATCACGTGTGCCCCACGGGGAAATCACGTGGGCCCCACCCGGAAATCACGTGGGGCCCACCCGGAAATCACGTGGGCCCCACCCGGAAATCACGTGGGCCCCACCCGGAAATCACGTGGGCCCCACCCGGAAATCACGTGGGCCCCACCCGGAAATCACGTGGGCCCCCAGGGGAAATCACGTGGGCCCACCCGGAAATCACGTGGGCCCCACCCGGAAATCACGAGGGCCCCACCCGGAAATCACGTGGGCCCCACCCGGAAATCACGTGGGCCCCACCCGGAAATCACGTGGGCCCCACCCGGAAATCACGTGGGCCCCACCCGGAAATCACGTGGGCCCCACCCGGAAATCACGTGGGGCCCACCCGGAAATCACGTGGGCCCCACCCGGAAATCAGGTGGGCCCCACCCGGAAATCACGTGGGCCCCACCCGGAAATCTCGTGGGCCCCACCCGGAAATCACGTGGGCCCCACCCGGAAATCACGTGGGCCCCACCCGGAAATCACGTGGGCCCCACCCGGAAATCACGTGGGCCCCACCCGGAAATCACGTGGGCCCCACGGGGAAATCACGTGGGCCCCACCCGGAAATCACGTGGGCCCCACGGGGAAATCACGTGGGCCCCACCCGGAAATCACGTGGGCCCCACCCGGAAATCACGTGGGCCCCACGGGGAAATCACGTGGGCCCCACCCGGAAATCACGTGGGGCCCACCCGGAAATCACGTGGGCCCCAAGGGGAAATCACGTGGGCCCCACCCGGAAATCACGTGGGCCCCACGGGGAAATCACGTGGGCCCCACCCGGAAATCACGTGGGCCCCACCCGGAAATCACGTGGGCCCCACCCGGAAATCACGTGGGCCCCACGGGGAAATCACGTGGGCCCCACCCGGAAATCACGTGGGCCCCACCCGGAAATCACGTGGGCCCCACCCGGAAATCACGTGGGCCCCACCCGGAAATCACGTGGGCCCCACCCAGAAATCACGTGGGCCCCACCCGGAAATCACGTGGGCCCACCCGGAAATCACTTGGGCCGCACCCGGAAATCACGTGGGCCCCACCCGGAAATCACGTGGGCCCCACGGGGAAATCACGTGGGCCCCACCCGGAAATCACGTGTGCCCCACCCGGAAATCACGTGGGCCCCACCCGGAAATAACGTTGGCCCCACCCGGAAATCACGTGGGCCCCACCCGGAAATCACGTGGGCCCCACCCGGAAATCATGTGGACCCCACCCGGAAATCACGTGGGCCCCACCCGGAAATCACGTGGGCCCCACCCGGAAATCACGTGGGGCCCACCCGGAAATCACGTAGGCCCCACCCGGAAATCACGTGGGCCCCACGGGGAAATCACGTGGGCCCCACCCGGAAATCACGTGGGCCCCACCCGGAAATCACGTGGGCCCCACGGGGAAATCACGTGGGCCCCACCCGGAAATCACGTGGGCCCCACCCGGAAATCACGTGGGCCCCACCCGGAAATCACGTGGGCCCCACGGGGAAATCACGTGGGCCCCACCCGGAAATCACGTGTGCCTCACCCGGAAATCACGTGGGCCCCACCCGGAAATCACGTGGGCCCCACCCGGAAATCACGTGGGCCCCACGGGGAAATCACGTGGGCCCCACCCGGAAATCACGTGGGCCACACGGGGAAATCACGTGGGCCCCACCCGGAAATCACGTGGGCCCCACCCGGAAATCACGTGGGCCCCACCCGGAAATCACGTGGGCCCCACCCGGAAATCACGTGGGCCCCACCCGGAAATCACGTGGGCGCCACCCGGAAATCACGTGGGCCCCACCCGGAAATCACGTGGGCCCCACCCGGAAATCACGTGGGCCCCACGGGGAAATCACGTGGGCCCCACCCGGAAATCACGTGTGCCCCACCCGGAAATCACGTGGGCCCCACCCGGAAATCACGTGGGCCCCACCCGGAAATCACGTGGGCCCCACCCGGAAATCACGTGGGCCCCACCCGGAAATCACGTGGGCCCCACCCGGAAATCACGTGGGCCCCCAGGGGAAATCACGTGGGCCCCACCCGGAAATCACGTGGGCCCCACCCGGAAATCACGTGGGCCCCACCCGGAAATCACGTGGGCCCCACCCGGAAATCACGTGGACCCCACCCGGATATCACGTGGGCCCCACCCGGAAATCACGTGGGCCCCACCCGGAAATCACGTGGGCCCCACCCGGAAATCACGTGGGCCCCACCCGGAAATCACGTGGGCCCCACCCGGAAATCACGTGGGCCCCACCGGGAAATCACGTGGGCCCCACCCGGAAATCACGTGGGCCCCACCCGGAAATCACGTGGGCCCCAACCGGAAATCACGTGGGCCCCCAGGGGAAATCACGTGGGCCCCACTCGGAAATCACGTGGGCCCCACTCGGAAATCACGTGGGGCCCACCCGGAAATCATGTGGGCCCCACGGGGAAATCACGTGGGCCCCACCCGGAAATCACATGGGCCCCACCCGGAAATCACGTGGGCCCCACCCGGAAATCACGTGGGCCCCACCCGGAAATCACGTGGGCCCCACCAGGAAATCACGTGGGCCCCACCCGGAAATCACGTGGGCCCCACGGGGAAATCACGTGGGCCCCACCTGGAAATCACGTGGGCCCCACGGGGAAATCACGTGGGCCCCACCCGGAAATCACGTGGGCCCCACCCGGAAATCACGTGGGGCCCACCCGGAAATCACGTGGGCCCCACCCGGAAATCACGTGGGCCCCACCCGGAAATCACGTGGGCCCCACCCGGAAATCACGTGGGCCCCACGGGGAAATCACGTGGGCCCCACCCGGAAATCACGTGGGCCCCTCCCGGAAATCACGTGGGCCCCACCCGAAAATCACGTGGGCCCCACCCTGAAATCACGTGGGCCCCATGGGGAAATCACGTGGGCCCCACCCGGAAATCACGTGGGCCCCACCCTGAAATCACGTGGGCCCCATGGGGAAATCACGTGGGCCCCACCCGGAAATCACGTGGGCCCCACGGGGAAATCACGTGGGCCCCACCCGGAAATCACGTGGGCCCCACCCGGAAATCACGTGGGCCCCACCCGGAAATCACGTGGGCCCCACCCGGAAATCACGTGGGCCCCACCCGGAAATCACGTGGGCCCCACGGGGAAATCACGTGGGCCCCACGGGGAAATCACGTGAGCCCCACGGGGAAATCACGTGGGCCCCACCCGGAAATCACGTTGGCCCCACCCGGAAATCACGTGGGCCCCACCCGGAAATCACGTGGGCCCCACCCGGAAATCACGTGGGCCCCACCCGGAAATCACGTGGGCCCCACCCGGAAATCACGTGGGCCCCACCCGGAAATCACGTGGGCCCCACCCGGAAATCACGTGGGCCCCACGGGGAAATCACGTGGGCCCCACCCGGAAATCACGTGGGCCCCACCCGGAAATCACGTGGGCCCCACGGGGAAATCACGTGGGCCCCCAGGGGAAATCACGTGGGCCCCACCCGGAAATCACGTGGGCCCCACCCGGAAATCACGTGGGCCCCACCCGGAAATCACGTGGGCCCCACCCGGAAATCACGTGGGCCCCACCCGGAAATCACGTGGGGCCCACCCGGAAATCACGTGGGCCCCATGGGGAAATCACGTGGGGCCCACCCGGAAATCACGTGGGCCCCACCCGGAAATCACGTGGGCCCCACCCGGAAATCACGTGGGCCCCCAGGGGAAATCACGTGGGCCCCACCCGGAAATCACGTGGGCCCCACCCGGAAATCACGTGGGCCCCACCCGGAAATCACGTGGGCCCCACGGGGAAATCACGTGGGCCCCACCCGGAGATCACGTGGGCCCCACCCGGAAATCACGTGGGCCCCACCCGGAAATCACGTGGGCCCCACCCGGAAATCACGTGGGGCCCACCCGGAAATCACGTGGGCCCCACGGGGAAATCACGTGGGGCCCACCCGGAAATCACGTGGGCCCCACCCGGAAATCACGTGGGCCCCACCCGGAAATCACGTGGGCCCCCAGGGGAAATCACGTGGGCCCCACCCGGAAATCACGTGGGCCCCACCCGGAAATCACGTGGGCCCCACCCGGAAATCACGTGAGCCCCACGGGGAAATCACGTGGGCCCCACCCGGAGATCACGTGGGCCCCACCCGGAAATCACGTGGGCCCCACCCGGAAATCACGTGGGCCCCACCCGGAAATCACGTGGGCCCCACCCGGAAATCACGTGGGCCCCACCCGGAAATCACGTGGGCCCCACCCGGAAATCACGTGGGCCCCACCCGGAAATCACGTGGGCCCCACCCGGAAATCACGTGGGCCCCACCCGGAAATCACGTGGGGCCCACCCGGAAATCACGTGGGCCCCACCCGGAAATCACGTGGGCCCCACCCGGAAATCACGTGGGCCCCACCCGGAAATCACGTGGGCCCCACCCGGAAATCACGTGGGCCCCACCCGGAAATCACGTGGGCCCCACCCGGAAATCACGTGTGCACCACGGGGAAATCACGTGGGCCCCACCCGGAAATCACGTGTGCCCCACGGGGAAATCACGTGGGCCCCACCCGGAAATCACGTGGGCCCCACCCGGAAATCACGTGGGGCCCACCCGGAAATCACGTGGGCCCCACGGGGAAATTACGTGGGCCCCACCCGGAAATCACGTGGGCCCCACCCGGAAATCACTTGGGGCCCACCCGGAAATCACGTGGGCCCCACCCGGAAATCACGTGGGCCCCACTGGGAAATCACGTGGGCCCCACCCGGAAATCACGTGGGCCCCACCCGGAAATCACGTGGGCCCCACCCGGAAATCACGTGGGCCCCACCAGGAAATCACGTGGGCCCCACCCGGAAATCACGTGGGCCCCACCCGGAAATCACGTGGGCCCCACCCGGAAATCACGTGGGCCCCCAGGGGAAATCACGTGGGCCCCACCCGGAAATCACGTGGGCCCCACCCGGATATCACGTGGGCCCCACCCGGAAATCACGTGGGCCCCACGGGGAAATCACGTGGGCCCCGCCCGGAAATCACGTGGGCCCCACGGGGAAATCACGTGGGCCCCGCCCGGAAATCACGTGGGCCCCACCCGGAAATCACGTGGGCCCCACGGGGAAATCACCTGGGACCCACCCGGAAATCACGAGGGCCCCACGGGGAAATCACGTGGGCCCCACCCGGAAATCACGTGGGCCCCACCCGGAAATCACGTGGGCCCCACCCGGAAATCACGTGGGCCCCACCCGGAAATCACGTGGGCCCCACCCGGAAATCACGTGGGCCCCACGGGGAAATCACGTGGGCCCCACCCGGAAATCACTTGGGCCCCACCCGGAAATCACGTGGGCCCCACCCGGAAATCACGTGGGCCCCACGGGGAAATCACGTGGGCCCCACCCGGAAATCACGTGTGCCCCACCCGGAAATCACGTGGGCCCCACCCGGAAATCACGTGGGCCCCACCCGGAAATCACGTGGGCCCCACCTGGAAATCACGTGTGCCCCACGGGGAAATCACGTGGGCCCCACCCGGAAATCACGTGGGGCCCACCCGGAAATCACGTGGGCCCCACCCGGAAATCACGTGGGCCCCACCCGGAAATCACGTGGGCCCCACCCGGAAATCACGTGGGCCCCACCCGGAAATCACGTGGGCCCCCAGGGGAAATCACGTGGGCCCACCCGGAAATCACGTGGGCCCCACCCGGAAATCACGAGGGCCCCACCCGGAAATCACGTGGGCCCCACCCGGAAATCACGTGGGCCCCACCCGGAAATCACGTGGGCCCCACCCGGAAATCACGTGGGCCCCACCCGGAAATCACGTGGGCCCCACCCGGAAATCACGTGGGGCCCACCCGGAAATCACGTGGGCCCCACCCGGAAATCAGGTGGGCCCCACCCGGAAATCACGTGGGCCCCACCCGGAAATCTCGTGGGCCCCACCCGGAAATCACGTGGGCCCCACCCGGAAATCACGTGGGCCCCACCCGGAAATCACGTGGGCCCCACCCGGAAATCACGTGGGCCCCACCCGGAAATCACGTGGGCCCCACGGGGAAATCACGTGGGCCCCACCCGGAAATCACGTGGGCCCCACGGGGAAATCACGTGGGCCCCACCCGGAAATCACGTGGGCCCCACCCGGAAATCACGTGGGCCCCACGGGGAAATCACGTGGGCCCCACCCGGAAATCACGTGGGCCCCACCCGGAAATCACGTGGGCCCCACCCGGAAATCACGTGGGCCCCACGGGGAAATCACGTGGGCCCCACCCGGAAATCACGTGGGCCCCACCCGGAAATCACGTGGGCCCCACCCGGAAATCACGTGGGCCCCACCCGGAAATCACGTGGGCCCCACCCGGAAATCACGTGGGCCCCACCCGGAAATCACTTGGGCCCCACCCGGAAATCACGTGGGCCCCACCCGGAAATCACGTGGGCCCCACGGGGAAATCACGTGGGCCCCACCCGGAAATCACGTGTGCCCCACCCGGAAATCACGTGGGCCCCACCCGGAAATAACGTTGGCCCCACCCGGAAATCACGTGGGCCCCACCCGGAAATCACGTGGGCCCCACCCGGAAATCACGTGGGCCCCACCCGGAAATCACGTGTGCCCCACCCGGAAATCACGTGGGCCCCACCCGGAAATCACGTGGGCCCCACCCGGAAATCACGTGGGCCCCACGGGGAAATCACGTGGGCCCCACCCGGAAATCACGTGGGGCCCACCCGGAAATCACGTGTGCCCCACCCGGAAATCACGTGGGCCCCACCCGGAAATCACGTGGGACCCACGGGGAAATCACGTGGGCCCCACCTGGAAATCACGTGGGCCCCACCCGGAAATCACGTGGGCCCCCAGGGGAAATCACGTGGGCACACCCGGAAATCACGTGGGCCCCAACCGGAAATCACGAGGGCCCCACCCGGAAATCACGTGGGCCCCACCCGGAAATCACGTGGGCCCCACCCGGAAATCACGTGGGCCCCACCCGGAAATCACGTGGGCCCCACCCGGAAATCACGTGGGGCCGACCCGGAAATCACGTGGGGCCTACCCGGAAATCACGTGGGCCCCACCCGGAAATCAGGTGGGCCCCACCCGGAAATCACGTGGGCCCCACCCGGAAAGCACGTGGGCCCCACCCGGAAAGCACGTGGGCCCCACGCGGAAATCACGTGGGCCCCACCCGGGAATCACGTGGGCCCCACCCGGAAATCACGTGGGCCCCACGGGGAAATCACGTGGGCCCCACCCGGAAATCACGTTTGCCCCACCCGGAAATCACGTGGGCCCCACCCGGAAATCACGTGGGCCCCACCCGGAAATCACGTGGGCCCCACCTGGAAATCACGTGGGCCCCACCCGGAAATCACGTGGGCCCCACCCGGAAATCACGTGGGCCCCACCCGGAAATCACGTGGGGCCCACCCGGAAATCACGTGGGCCCCACCCGGAGATCACGTGGGCCCCACCCGGAAATCACGTGTGCCCCACCCGGAAATCACGTGGGCCCCACCCGGAAATCACGTGGGCCCCACGGGGAAATCACGTGGGCCCCACCCGGAAATCACGTGGGCCCCACGGGGAAATCACGTGGGCCCCACCCGGAAATCACGTGGGGCCCACCCGGAAATCACGTGGGCCCCACCCGGAAATCACGTGGGCCCCACGGGGAAATCACGTGGGCCCCACCCGGAAATCACGTGGGCCCCACGGGGAAATCACGTGGGCCCCACCCGGAAATCACGTGGGCCCCACCCGGAAATCACGTGGGCCCCACGGGGAAATCACGTGGGCCCCACCCGGAAATCACGTGGGGCCCACCCGGAAATCACGTGGGCCCCAAGGGGAAATCACGTGGGCCCCACCCGGAAATCACGTGGGCCCCACGGGGAAATCACGTGGGCCCCACCCGGAAATCACGTGGGCCCCACCCGGAAATCACGTGGGCCCCACCCGGAAATCACGTGGGCCCCACGGGGAAAACACGTGGGCCCCACCCGGAAATCACGTGGGCCCCACCCGGAAATCACGTGGGCCCCACCCGGAAATCACGTGGGCCCCACCCGGAAATCACGTGGGCCCCACCCGGAAATCACGTGGGCCCCACCCGGAAATCACGTGGGCCCCACCCGGAAATCACTTGGGCCCCACCCGGAAATCACGTGGGCCCCACCCGGAAATCACGTGGGCCCCACGGGGAAATCACGTGGGCCCCACCCGGAAATCACGTGTGCCCCACCCGGAAATCACGTGGGCCCCACCCGGAAATAACGTTGGCCCCACCCGGAAATCACGTGGGCCCCACCCGGAAATCACGTGGGCCCCACCCGGAAATCACGTGGGCCCCACCCGGAAATCACGTGGGCCCCACCCGGAAATCACGTGGGCCCCACCCGGAAATCACGTGGGCCCCACCCGGAAATCACGTGGGCCCCACGGGGAAATCACGTGGGCCCCACCCGGAAATCACGTGGGGCCCACCCGGAAATCACGTGTGATCCACCCGGAAATCACGTGGGCCCCACCCGGAAATCACGTGGGCCCCACGGGGAAATCACGTGGGCCCCACCTGGAAATCACGTGGGCCCCACCCGGAAATCACGTGGGCCCCCAGGGGAAATCACGTGGGCACACCCGGAAATCACGTGGGCCCCAACCGGAAATCACGAGGGCCCCACCCGGAAATCACGTGGGCCCCACCCGGAAATCACGTGGGCCCCACCAGGAAATCACGTGGGCCCCACCCGGAAATCACGTGGGCCCCACCCGGAAATCACGTGGGGCCGACCCGGAAATCACGTGGGGCCTACCCGGAAATCACGTGGGCCCCACCCGGAAATCAGGTGGGCCCCACCCGGAAATCACGTGGGCCCCACCCGGAAATCACGTGGGCCCCACCCGGAAATCACGTGGGCCCCACCCGGAAATCACGTGGGCCCCACCCGGAAATCACGTGGGCCCCACCCGGAAATCACGTGGGCCCCACGGGGAAATCACGTGGGCCCCACCCGGAAATCACGTTTGCCCCACCCGGAAATCACGTGGGCCCCACCCGGAAATCACGTGGGCCCCACCCGGAAATCACGTGGGCCCCACCTGGAAATCACGTGGGCCCCACCCGGAAATCACGTGAGCCCCACCCGGAAATCACGTGGGCCCCACCCGGAAATCACGTGGGGCCCACCCGGAAATCAAGTGGGCCCCACCCGGAAATCACGTGGGCCCCACCCGGAAATCACGTGTGCCCCACCCGGAAATCACGTGGGCCCCACCCGGAAATCACGTGGGCCCCACGGGGAAATCACGTGGGCCCCACCTGGAAATCACGTGGGCCCCACCCGATAATCACGTGGGCACCACCCGGAAATCACGTGGGCCCCACCCGGAAATCACGTGGGCCCCACCCGGAAATCACGTGGGCCCCACGGGGAAATCACGTGGGCCCCACCTGGAAATCACGTGGGCCCCACCCGGAAATCACGTGGGCCCCACCCGGAAATCACGTGGGCCCCACCCGGAAATCACGTGGGCCCCACCCGGAAATCACGTGGGCCCCACCCGGAAATCACGTGGGCCCCACCCGGAAATCACGTGGGCCCCACGGGGAAATCACGTGGGCCCCACCCGGAAAACACGTGTGCCCCACATGGAAATCACGTGGGCCCCACCCGGAAATCACGTGGGCCCCACCCGGAAATCACGTGGGCCCCACCCGGAAATCACGTGGGCCCCACGCGGAAATCACGTGGGCCCCACCCGGAAATCACGTGGGCCCCACCCGTAAATCACGTGGGCCCCCAGGGGAAATCACGTGGGCCCCCAGGGGAAATCACGTGGGCCCCACCCGGAAATCACGTGGGCCCCACCCGGAAATCACGTGGGCCCCACCCGGAAATCACGTGGGCCCCCAGGGGAAATCACGTGGGCCCCACCCGGAAATCACGTGGGCCCCACCCGGAAATCACGTGGGCCCCACCCGGAAATCACGTGGGCCCCACCCGGAAATCACGTGGGCCCCACCCGGAAATCACGTGGGGCCCACCCGGAAATCACGTGGGCCCCACCCGGAAATCACGTGGGCCCCACCCGGAAATCACGTGGGCCCCACCCGGAAATCACGTGGGCCCCCAGGGGAAATCACGTGGGCCCCACCCGGAAATCACGTGGGCCCCACGATGAAATCACCTGGGCCCCACCCGGAAATCACGTGGGCCCCACCCGGAAATCACGTGGGCCCCACCCGGAAATCACGTGGGCCCCACCCGGAAATCACGTGGGCCCCACCCGGAAATCACGTGGGCCCCACCCGGAAATCACGTGGGCCCCACCCGGAAATCACGTGGGCCCCACGGGGAAATCACGTGGGCCCCACCCGGAAATCACGTGTGCCCGACCCGGAAATCACGTGGGCCCCACCCGGAAATCACGTGGGCCCCACCCGGAAATCACGTGGGCCCCACCCGGAAATCACCTGGGCCCCACGGGGAAATCACCTGGGCCCCACCCGGAAATCACGTGGGCCCCACCCGGAAATCACGTGGGCCCCACCCGGAAATCACGTGGGCCCCACCCGGAAATCACGTGGGCCCCACCCGGAAATCACGTGGGCCCCACCCGGAAATCACGTGGGCCCCACCCGGAAATCACGTGGGCCCCACGGGGAAATCACGTGGGCCCCACCCGGAAATCACGTGTGCCCGACCCGGAAATCACGTGGGCCCCACCCGGAAATCACGTGGGCCCCACCCGGAAATCACGTGGGCCCCACCCGGAAATCACGTGGGCCCCACGGGGAAATCACGTGGGCCCCACCTGGAAATCACGTGGGCCCCACCCGGAAATCACGTGGGCCCCACCCGGAAATCACGTGGGCCCCACCCGGAAATCACGTGGGCCCCACCCGGAAATCACGTGGGCCCCACCCGGAAATCACGTGGGCCCCACCCGGAAATCACGTGGGCCCAACCCGGAAATCACGTGGGCCCCACCCGGAAATCACGTGGGCCCCACCCGGAAATCACGTGGGGCCCACCCGGAAATCACGTGGGGCCCACCCGGAAATCACGTGGGGCCCACCCGGAAATCACGTGGGCCCCACCCGGAAATCACGTGGGCCCCACGGGGAAATCACGTGAGCCCCACCCGGAAAACACGTGGGCCCCACCCGGAAATCACGTGGGCCCCACGGCGAAATCACGTGGGCCCCCAGGGGAAATCACGTGGGCCCCACGGGGAAATCACGTGGGCCCCACGGGGAAATCACGTGGGCCCCACCCGGAAATCACGTGGGCCCCACCCGGAAATCACGTGGGCCCGACCCGGAAATCACGTGGGCCCCACCCGGAAATCACGTGGGCCCCACCCGGAAATCACGTGGGCCCCACCGGAAATCACGTGGGCCCCACCCGGAAATCACGTGGGCCCCACGGGGAAATCACGTGGGCCCCACCCAGAAAACACGTGTGCCCCACCTGGAAATCACGTGGGCCCCCCCCGGCCATCACGTGGTCCCCACCCGGAAATCACGTGGGCCCCACCCGGAAATCACGTGGGCCCCACGCGGAAATCACGTGGGCCCCACCCGGAAATCACGTGGGCCCCACCCGTAAATCACGTGGGCCCCACGGGGAAATCACGTGGGCCCCACCCGGAAATCACGTGGGCCCCGCCCGGAAATCACGTGTGCCCCACGGGGAAATCACGTGGGCCCCCACCCGGAAATCACGTGGGCCCCCAGGGGAAATCACGTGGGCCCCACCCGGAAATCACGTGGGCCCCACCCGGAAATCACGTGGGCCCCACCCGGAAATCACGTGGGCCCCACCCGGAAATCACGTGGGCCCCACCCGGAAATCACGTGGGGCCCACCCGGAAATCACGTGGGCCCCACGGGGAAATCACGTGGGCCCCACCCGGAAATCACGTGGGCCCCACCCGGAAATCACGTGGGCCCCACCCGGAAATCACGTGGGCCCCACCCGGAAATCACGTGGGCCCCACCCGGAAATCACGTGGGCCCCACGATGAAATCACCTGGGCCCCACCCGGAAATCACGTGGGCCCCACCCGGAAATCACGTGGGCCCCACCCGGAAATCACGTGGGCCCCACCCGGAAATCACGTGGGCCCCACCCGGAAATCACGTGGGCCCCACCCGGAAATCACGTGGGCCCCACCCGGAAATCACGTGGGCCCCACCCGGAAATCACGTGTGCCCGACCCGGAAATCACGTGGGCCCCACCCGGAAATCACGTGGGCCCCACCCGGAAATCACGTGGGCCCCACCCGGAAATCACCTGGGCCCCACGGGGAAATCACCTGGGCCCCACCCGGAAATCACGTGGGCCCCACCTGGAAATCACGTGGGCCCCACCCGGAAATCACGTGGGCCCCACCCGGAAATCACGTGGGCCCCACCCGGAAATCACTTGGGCCCCACCCGGAAATCACGTGGGCCCCACCCGGAAATCACGTGGGCCCCACCCGGAAATCACGTGGGCCCCACCCGGAAATCACGTGGGCCCCACCCGGAAATCACGTGGGGCCCACCCGGAAATCACGTGGGGCCCACCCGGAAATCACGTGGGGCCCACCCGGAAATCACGTGGGCCCCACCCGGAAATCACGTGGGCCCCACGGGGAAATCACGTGAGCCCCACCCGGAAAACACGTGGGCCCCACCCGGAAATCACGTGGGCCCCACGGCGAAATCACGTGGGCCCCCAGGGGAAATCACGTGGGCCCCACGGGGAAATCACGTGGGCCCCACGGGGAAATCACGTGGGCCCCACCCGGAAATCACGTGGGCCCCACCCGGAAATCACGTGGGCCCGACCCGGAAATCACGTGGGCCCCACCCGGAAATCACGTGGGCCCCACCCGGAAATCACGTGGGCCCCACCCGGAAATCACGTGGGCCCCACCCGGAAATCACGTGGGCCCCACCCGGAAATCACGTGGGCCCCACCCGGAAATCACGTGGGCCCCACCCGGAAATCACGTGGGCCCCACCCGTAAATGACGTGGGCCCCACCCGGAAATCACGTGGGCCCCACGGGGAAATCACCTGGGCCCCACCCGGAAATCACGTGGGCCCCACCCGGAAATCACGTGGGCCCCACCCGGAAATCACGTGGGCCCCACCCGGAAATCACGTGGGCCCCACCCGGAAATCACGTGGGCCCCACGGGGAAATCCCGTGGGCCCCCAGGGGAAATCACGTGGGCCCCACCCGGAAATCACGTGGGCCCCACCCGGAAATCACGTGGGCCCCACGGGGAAATCACGTGGGCCCCACCCGGAAATCACGTGAGCCCCACCCGGAAATCATGTGGGCCCCACGGGGAAATCACGTGGGCCCCACCCGGAAATCACGTGTGCCCCACCCGGAAATCACGTGGGCCCCACCCGGAAATCACGTGGGCCCCACGGGGAAATCACGTGGGCCCCACGGGGAAATCACGTGGGCCCCACCTGGAAATCCCGTGGGCCCCACCCGGAAATCACGTGGGCCCCACCCGGAAATCACGTGGGCCCCACCCGGAAATCACGTGGGCCCCACCCGTAAATCACGTGGGCCCCTAGGGGAAATCACGTGGGCCCCACCCGGAAATCACATGGGCCCCACCCGGAAATCACGTGGGCCCCACCCGGAAATCACGTGGGCCCCACCCGTAAATCACGTGGGCCCCACCCGGAAATCACGTGGGCCCCAACCGGAAATCACGTGGGCCCCACGCGGAAATCACGTGGGACCCACCCGGAAATCACGTGGGCCCCACCCGGAACTCACGTGGGCCCCACCCGGAAATCACGTGGGCCCCACCGGGAAATCACGTGCGCCCCACCCGGAAATCACGTGGGCCCCACGGGGAAATCACGTGGGCCCCACCCGGAAATCACGTGGGCCCCACCCGGAAATCACGTGGGCCCCACCCGGAAATCCCGTGGGCCCCCAGGGGAAATCACGTGGGCCCCACCCGGAAATCACGTGGGCCATACCCGGAAATCACGTGGGCCCCCAGGGGAAATCACGTGGGCCCCACCCGGAAATCACGTGGGCCCCACCCGGAAATCACGTGGGCCCCACCCGGAAATCACGTGGGCCCCACCCGGAAATCACGTGGGCCCCACCCGGAAATCACGTGGGCCACAGCCGGAAATCACGTGGGCCCCACCCGGAAATCACGTGGGCCCCACCCGGAAATCACGTGGGCCCCACCCGGAAATCACGTGGGCCCCACCCGGAAATCACGTGGGCCCCCAGGGGAAATCACGTGGGCCCCCAGGGGAAATCACGTGGGCCCCACCCGGAAATCACGTGGGCCCCACCCGGAAATCACGTGGGCCCCACGGGGAAATCACGTTGGCCCCACCTGGAAATCACGTGGGCCCCACCCGGAAATCACGTGACCCCACCCGGAAATCACGTGGGCCCCACCCGGAAATCACGTGGGCCCCACCCGGAAATCACGTGGGGCCCACCCGGAAATCACGTGGGCCCCACGGGGAAATCACGTGGGCCCCACCCGGAAATCACGTGGGCCCCACCCGGAAATCACGTGGGCCCCACCCGGAAATCACGTGGGCCCCACCCGGAAATCACGTGGGCCCCACCCGGAAATCACGTGGGCCCCACGGGGAAATCACCTGGGCCCCACCCGGAAATCACGTGGGCCCCACCCAGAAAACAAGTGGGCCCCACCCGGAAATCACGTGGGCCCCACCCGGAAATCACGTGGGCCCCACCCGGAAATCACGTGGGCCCCACCCGGAAATCACGTGGGCCCCACCCGGAAATCACGTGGGCCCCACGGGGAAATCACGTGGGCCCCACCCGGAAATCACGTGTGCCCGACCCGGAAATCACGTGGGCCCCACCCGGAAATCACGTGGGCCCCACCCGGAAGTCACGTGGGCCCCACCCGGAAATCACGTGTGCCCCACCCGGAAATCACGTGGGCCCCACCCGGAAATCACGTGGGCCCCACGGGGAAATCACGTGGGCCCCACCTGGAAATCACGTGGGCCCCACCCGGAAATCACGTTGGCCCCACCCGGAAATCACGTGGGCCCCACCCGGAAATCACGTGGGCCCCACCCGGAAATCACGTGGGCCCCACCCGGAAATCACGTGGGCCCCACCCGGAAATCACGTGGGCCCCACCCGGAAATCACGTGGGCCCCACCCGGAAATCACGTGGGCCCCACCCGGAAATCACGTGGGGCCCACCCGGAAATCACGTGGGCCCCACCCGGAAATCACGTGGGCCCCACCCGGAAATCACGTGGGCCCCACCCGGAAATCACGTGGGCCCAAGGGGAAATCACGTGGGCCCCACCCGGAAAACACGTGGGCCCCACCCGGAAATCACGTGGGCCCCACGGGAAAATCACGTGGTCCCCCAGGGGAAATCACGTGGGCCCCACCCGGAAATCACGTGGGCCCCACCCGGAAATCACGTGGGCCCCACCCGGAAATCACGTGGGCCCCACCCGGAAATCACGTGGGCCCCACCCGGAAATCACGTGGGCCCCACCCGGAAATCACGTGGGCCCCACCCGGAAATCACGTGGGCCCCACCCGGAAATCACGTGGGCCCCACCCGGAAATCACGTGGGCCCCACGGGGAAATCACGTGGGCCCCACCCGGAAATCACGTGGGCCCCACCCGGAAATCACGTGGGCCCCACGGGGGAATCACGTGGGCCCCACCCGGAAATCACGTGTGCCCCACCCGGAAATCACGTGGGCCCCACCCGGAAATCACGTGGGCCCCACCCGGAAATCACGTGGGCCCCACGGGGAAATAACGTGGGCCCCACCTGGAAATCACGTGGGCCCCACCCGGAAATCACGTGGGCCCCACCCGGAAATCACGTGGGCCCCACCCGGAAATCACGTGGGTCCCACCCGCAAATCACGTGGGCCCCACCCGGAAATCACGTGGGCCCCACCCGGAAATCACGTGGGGCCCACCCGGAAATCACGTGGGGCCCACCCGGAAATCACGTGGGCCCCACCCGGAAATCACGTGGGCCCAACCCGGAAATCACGTGGGCCCCACCCGGAAATCACGTGGGCCCCACCCGGAAATCACGTGGGGCCCACCCGGAAATCACGTGGGGCCCACCCGGAAATCACGTGGGGCCCACCCGGAAATCACGTGGGCCCCACCCGGAAATCACGTGGGCCCCACGGGGAAATCACGTGAGCCCCACCCGGAAAACACGTGGGCCCCACCCGGAAATCACGTGGGCCCCACGGCGAAATCACGTGGGCCCCCAGGGGAAATCACGTGGGCCCCACGGGGAAATCACGTGGGCCCCACGGGGAAATCACGTGGGCCCCACCCGGAAATCACGTGGGCCCCACCCGGAAATCACGTGGGCCCGACCCGGAAATCACGTGGGCCCCACCCGGAAATCACGTGGGCCCCACCCGGAAATCACGTGGGCCCCACCGGAAATCACGTGGGCCCCACCCGGAAATCACGTGGGCCCCACGGGGAAATCACGTGGGCCCCACCCAGAAAACACGTGTGCCCCACCTGGAAATCACGTGGGCCCCACCCGGAAATCACGTGGGCCCCACCCGGAAATCACGTGGGCCCCACCCGGAAATCACGTGGGCCCCACGCGGAAATCACGTGGGCCCCACCCGGAAATCACGTGGGCCCCACCCGTAAATCACGTGGGCCCCACCCGGGAAATCACGTGGGCCCCACCCGGAAATCACGTGGGCCCCACCCGGAAATCACGTGTGCCCCACCCGGAAATCACGTGGGCCCCACCCGGAAATCACGTGGGCCCCCAGGGGAAATCACGTGGGCCCCACCCGGAAATCACGTGGGCCCCACCCGGAAATCACGTGGGCCCCACCCGGAAATCACGTGGGCCCCACCCGGAAATCACGTGGGCCCCACCCGGAAATCACGTGGGGCCCACCCGGAAATCACGTGGGCCCCACGGGGAAATCACGTGGGCCCCACCCGGAAATCACGTGGGCCCCACCCGGAAATCACGTGGGCCCCACCCGGAAATCACGTGGGCCCCACCCGGAAATCACGTGGGCCCCACCCGGAAATCACGTGGGCCCCACGATGAAATCACCTGGGCCCCACCCGGAAATCACGTGGGCCCCACCCGGAAATCACGTGGGCCCCACCCGGAAATCACGTGGGCCCCACCCGGAAATCACGTGGGCCCCACCCGGAAATCACGTGGGCCCCACCCGGAAATCACGTGGGCCCCACCCGGAAATCACGTGGGCCCCACCCGGAAATCACGTGGGCCCCACCCGGAAATCACGTGTGCCCGACCCGGAAATCACGTGGGCCCCACCCGGAAATCACGTGGGCCCCACCCGGAAATCACGTGGGCCCCACCCGGAAATCACCTGGGCCCCACGGGGAAATCACCTGGGCCCCACCCGGAAATCACGTGGGCCCCACCCGGAAATCACGTGGGCCCCACCCGGAAATCACGTGGGCCCCACCCGGAAATCACGTGGGCCCCACCCGGAAATCACGTGGGCCCCACCCGGAAATCACGTGGGCCCCACCCGGAAATCACGTGGGCCCCACCCGGAAATCACGTGGGCCCCACCCGGAAATCACGTGGGCCCCACCCGGAAATCACGTGGGGCCCACCCGGAAATCACGTGGGGCCCACCCGGAAATCACGTGGGGCCCACCCGGAAATCACGTGGGCCCCACCCGGAAATCACGTGGGCCCCACGGGGAAATCACGTGAGCCCCACCCGGAAAACACGTGGGCCCCACCCGGAAATCACGTGGGCCCCACGGCGAAATCACGTGGGCCCCCAGGGGAAATCACGTGGGCCCCACGGGGAAATCACGTGGGCCCCACGGGGAAATCACGTGGGCCCCACCCGGAAATCACGTGGGCCCCACCCGGAAATCACGTGGGCCCGACCCGGAAATCACGTGGGCCCCACCCGGAAATCACGTGGGCCCCACCCGGAAATCACGTGGGCCCCACCCGGAAATCACGTGGGCCCCACCCGGAAATCACGTGGGCCCCACCCGGAAATCACGTGGGCCCCACCCGGAAATCACGTGGGCCCCACCCGGAAATCACGTGGGCCCCACCCGTAAATGACGTGGGCCCCACCCGGAAATCACGTGGGCCCCACGGGGAAATCACCTGGGCCCCACCCGGAAATCACGTGGGCCCCACCCGGAAATCACGTGGGCCCCACCCGGAAATCACGTGGGCCCCACCCGGAAATCACGTGGGCCCCACCCGGAAATCACGTGGGCCCCACGGGGAAATCCCGTGGGCCCCCAGGGGAAATCACGTGGGCCCCACCCGGAAATCACGTGGGCCCCACCCGGAAATCACGTGGGCCCCACGGGGAAATCACGTGGGCCCCACCCGGAAATCACGTGAGCCCCACCCGGAAATCATGTGGGCCCCACGGGGAAATCACGTGGGCCCCACCCGGAAATCACGTGTGCCCCACCCGGAAATCACGTGGGCCCCACCCGGAAATCACGTGGGCCCCACGGGGAAATCACGTGGGCCCCACGGGGAAATCACGTGGGCCCCACCTGGAAATCACGTGGGCCCCACCCGGAAATCACGTGGGCCCCACCCGGAAATCACGTGGGCCCCACCCGGAAATCACGTGGGCCCCACCCGGAAATCACGTGGGCCCCTAGGGGAAATCACGTGGGCCCCACCCGGAAATCACATGGGCCCCACCCGGAAATCACGTGGGCCCCACCCGGAAATCACGTGGGCCCCACCCGTAAATCACGTGTGCCCCCAGGGGAAATCACGTGGGCCCCACCCGGAAATCACGTGGGCCCCACGCGGAAATTACGTGGGACCCACCCGGAAATCACGTGGGCCCCACCCGGAAATCACGTGGGCCCCACCCGGAAATCACGTGGGGCCCACCGGGAAATCACGTGCGCCCCACCCGAAAATCACGTGGGCCCCACGGGGAAATCACGTGGGCCCCACCCGGAAATCACGTGGGCCCCACCCGGAAATCACGTGGGCCCCACGGGGAAATCCCGTGGGCCCCCAGGGGAAATCACGTGGGCCCCACCCGGAAATCACGTGGGCCATACCCGGAAATCACGTGGGCCCCCAGGGGAAATCACGTGGGCCCCACCCGGAAATCACGTGGGCCCCACCCGGAAATCACGTGGGCCCCACCCGGAAATCACGTGGGCCCCACCCGGAAATCACGTGGGCCCCACCCGGAAATCACGTGGGCCACAGCCGGAAATCACGTGGGCCCCACCCGGAAATCACGTGGGCCCCACCCGGAAATCACGTGGGCCCCACCCGGAAATCACGTGGGCCCCACCCGGAAATCACGTGGGCCCCCAGGGGAAATCACGTGGGCCCCCAGGGGAAATCACGTGGGCCCCACCCGGAAATCACGTGGGCCCCACCCGGAAATCACGTGGGCCCCACGGGGAAATCACGTTGGCCCCACCTGGAAATCACGTGGGCCCCACCCGGAAATCACGTGACCCCACCCGGAAATCACGTGGGCCCCACCCGGAAATCACGTGGGCCCCACCCGGAAATCACGTGGGGCCCACCCGGAAATCACGTGGGCCCCACGGGGAAATCACGTGGGCCCCACCCGGAAATCACGTGGGCCCCACCCGGAAATCACGTGGGCCCCACCCGGAAATCACGTGGGCCCCACCCGGAAATCACGTGGGCCCCACCCGGAAATCACGTGGGCCCCACGGGGAAATCACCTGGGCCCCACCCGGAAATCACGTGGGCCCCACCCAGAAAACAAGTGGGCCCCACCCGGAAATCACGTGGGCCCCACCCGGAAATCACGTGGGCCCCACCCGGAAATCACGTGGGCCCCACCCGGAAATCACGTGGGCCCCACCCGGAAATCACGTGGGCCCCACGGGGAAATCACGTGGGCCCCACCCGGAAATCACGTGTGCCCGACCCGGAAATCACGTGGGCCCCACCCGGAAATCACGTGGGCCCCACCCGGAAGTCACGTGGGCCCCACCCGGAAATCACGTGTGCCCCACCCGGAAATCACGTGGGCCCCACCCGGAAATCACGTGGGCCCCACGGGGAAATCACGTGGGCCCCACCTGGAAATCACGTGGGCCCCACCCGGAAATCACGTTGGCCCCACCCGGAAATCACGTGGGCCCCACCCGGAAATCACGTGGGCCCCACCCGGAAATCACGTGGGCCCCACCCGGAAATCACGTGGGCCCCACCCGGAAATCACGTGGGCCCCACCCGGAAATCACGTGGGCCCCACCCGGAAATCACGTGGGCCCCACCCGGAAATCACGTGGGGCCCACCCGGAAATCACGTGGGCCCCACCCGGAAATCACGTGGGCCCCACCCGGAAATCACGTGGGCCCCACCCGGAAATCACGTGGGCCCACGGGGAAATCACGTGGGCCCCACCCGGAAAACACGTGGGCCCCACCCGGAAATCACGTGGGCCCCACGGGAAAATCACGTGGTCCCCCAGGGGAAATCACGTGGGCCCCACCCGGAAATCACGTGGGCCCCACCCGGAAATCACGTGGGCCCCACCCGGAAATCACGTGGGCCCCACCCGGAAATCACGTGGGCCCCACCCGGAAATCACGTGGGCCCCACCCGGAAATCACGTGGGCCCCACCCGGAAATCACGTGGGCCCCACCCGGAAATCACGTGGGCCCCACGGGGAAATCACGTGGGCCCCACCCGGAAATCACGTGGGCCCCACCCGGAAATCACGTGGGCCCCACGGGGGAATCACGTGGGCCCCACCCGGAAATCACGTGTGCCCCACCCGGAAATCACGTGGGCCCCACCCGGAAATCACGTGGGCCCCACCCGGAAATCACGTGGGCCCCACGGGGAAATAACGTGGGCCCCACCTGGAAATCACGTGGGCCCCACCCGGAAATCACGTGGGCCCCACCCGGAAATCACGTGGGCCCCACCCGGAAATCACGTGGGTCCCACCCGCAAATCACGTGGGCCCCCAGGGGAAATCACGTGGGCCCCACCCGGAAATCACGTGGGCCCCACCCGGAAATCACGTGGGCCCCACCCGGAAATCACGTGGGGCCCACCCGGAAATGACGTGGGCCCCACGGGGAAATCACGTGGGCCCCACCCGGAAATCACGTGGGCCCCACCCGGAAATCACGTGGGCCCCACGGGGAAATCACGTGGGCCCCACCCGGAAAACACGTGGGCCCCACCCGGAAATCACGTGGGCCCCACGGGGAAATCACGTGGGCCCCCAGGGGAAATCACGTGGGCCCCACCCGGAAATCACGTGGGCCCCACGGGGAAATCACGTGGGCCCCACCCGGAAATCACGTGTGCCCCACCCGGAAATCACGTGGGCCCCACCCGGAAATCATGTGGGCCCCACCCGGAAATCACGTGGGCCCCACGGGGAAATAACGTGGGCCCCACCTGGAAATCACGTGGGCCCCACCCGGAAATCACGTGGGCCCCACCCGGAAATCACGTGGGCCCCACCCGGAAATCACGTGGGCCCCACCCGTAAATCACGTGGGCCCCCAGGGGAAATCACGTGGGCCCCACCCGGAAATCACGTGGGCCCCACCCGGAAATCACGTGGGCCCCACCCGGAAATCACGTGGGCCCCACCCGGAAATCACGTGGGCCCCACCCGGAAATCACGTGGGCCCCACCCGGAAATCACGTGGGCCCCACCCGGAAATCACGTGGGCCCCACCCGGAAATCACGTGGGGCCCACCCGGAAATCACGTGGGCCCCACGGGGAAATCACGTGGGGCCACCCGGAAATCACGTGGGCCCCACCCGGAAATCACGTGGGCCCCACCCGGAAATCACGTGGGCCCCACGGGGAAATCACGTGGGCCCCACCCGGAAATCACGTGGGCCCCACCCGGAAATCACGTGGGCCCCACCCGGAAATCACGTGGGCCCCACGGGGAAATCACGTGGGCCCCACCCGGAAATCACGTGTGCCTCACCCGGAAATCACGTGGGCCCCACCCGGAAATCACGTGGGCCCCACCCGGAAATCACGTGGGCCCCACGGGGAAATCACGTGGGCCCCACCCGGAAATCACGTGGGCCACACGGGGAAATCACGTGGGCCCCACCCGGAAATCACGTGGGCCCCACCCGGAAATCACGTGGGCCCCACCCGGAAATCACGTGGGCCCCCAGGGTAAATCACGTGGGCCCCACCCGGAAATCACGTGGGCCCCACCCAGAAATCACGTGGGCCCCACCCGGAAATCACGTGGGCCCCACCCGGAAATCACGTGGGCCCCACCCGCAAATCACGTGGGCCCCACCCGGAAATCACGTGGGCCCCACCCGGAAATCACGTGGGCCCCACCCGGAAATCACGTGGGCCCCACCCGGAAATCACGTGGGCCCCACCCGGAAATCACGTGGGCCCCACCCGGAAATCACGTGGGCCCCACCCGGAAATCACGTGGGCGCCACCCGGAAATCACGTGGGCCCCACCCGGAAATCACGTGGGCCCCACCCGGAAATCACGTGGGCCCCACGGGGAAATCACGTGGGCCCCACCCGGAAATCACGTGTGCCCCACCCGGAAATCACGTGGGCCCCACCCGGAAATCACGTGGGCCCCACCCGGAAATCACGTGGGCCCCACCCGGAAATCACGTGGGCCCCACCCGGAAATCACGTGGGCCCCCAGGGGAAATCACGTGGGCCCCACCCGGAAATCACGTGGGCCCCACCCGGAAATCACGTGGGCCCCACCCGGAAATCACGTGGGCCCCACCCGGAAATCACGTGGACCCCACCCGGAAATCACGTGGGCCCCACCCGGAAATCACGTGGGCCCCACCCGGAAATCACGTGGGCCCCACCCGGAAATCACGTGGGCCCCACCCGGAAATCACGTGGGCCCCACGGGGAAATCACGTGGGCCCCACGGGGAAATCACGTGGGCCCCACGGGGAAATCACGTGGGCCCCACCCGGAAATCACGTGGGCCCCACCCGGAAATCACGTGGGCCCCACCCGGAAATCACGTGGGCCCCACCCGGAAATCACGTGGGCCCCACCCGGAAATCACGTGGGCCCCACCCGGAAATCACGTGGGCCCCACGGGGAAATCACGTGGGCCCCACCCGGAAATCACGTGGGCCCCACCCGGAAATCACGTGGGCCCCACCCGGAAATCACGTGGGCCCCACGGGGAAATCACGTGGGCCCCACCCGGAAATCACGTGGGCCCCACCCGGAAATCACGTGGGCCCCACCCGGAAATCACGTGGGCCCCACCCGGAAATCACGTGGGTCCCACCCGGAAATCACGTGGGCCCCACCCGGAAATCACGTGGGCCCCACCCGGAAATCACGTGGGCCCCACCGGGAAATCACGTGGGCCCCACCCGGAAATCACGTGGGCCCCACCCGGAAATCACGTGGGCCCCACCCGGAAATCACGTGGGCCCCCAGGGGAAATCACGTGGGCCCCACTCGGAAATCACGTGGGCCCCACTCGGAAATCACGTGGGGCCCACCCGGAAATCATGTGGGCCCCACGGGGAAATCACGTGGGCCCCACCCGGAAATCACGTGGGCCCCACCCGGAAATCACGTGGGCCCCACCCGGAAATCACGTGGGCCCCACCAGGAAATCACGTGGGCCCCACCCGGAAATCACGTGGGCCCCACGGGGAAATCACGTGGGCCCCACCTGGAAATCACGTGGGCCCCACGGGGAAATCACGTGGGCCCCACCCGGAAATCACGTGGGCCCCACCCGGAAATCACGTGGGGCCCACCCGGAAATCACGTGGGCCCCACCCGGAAATCACGTGGGCCCCACCCGGAAATCACGTGGGCCCCACCCGGAAATCACGTGGGCCCCACCCGGAAATCACGTGGGCCCCACCCGGAAATCACGTGGGCCCCTCCCGGAAATCACGTGGGCCCCACCCGAAAATCACGTGGGCCCCACCCTGAAATCACGTGGGCCCCACGGGGAAATCACGTGGGCCCCACCCGGAAATCACGTGGGCCCCACGGGGAAATCACGTGGGCCCCACCCGGAAATCACGTGGGCCCCACCCGGAAATCACGTGGGCCCCACCCGGAAATCACGTGGGCCCCACCCGGAAATCACGTGGGCCCCACCCGGAAATCACGTGGGCCCCACGGGGAAATCACGTGGGCCCCACGGGGAAATCACGTGAGCCCCACGGGGAAATCACGTGGGCCCCACCCGGAAATCACGTTGGCCCCACCCGGAAATCACGTGGGCCCCACCCGGAAATCACGTGGGCCCCACCCGAAAATCACGTGGGCCCCACCCGGAAATCACGTGCGCCCCACCCGGAAATCACGTGGTCCCCACCCGGAAATCACGTGGGCCCCACCCGGAAATCACGTGGGCCCCACCCGGAAATCACGTGGGCCCCACCCGGAAATCACGTGGGCCCCACCCGGAAATCACGTGGGCCCCACCCGGAAATCACGTGGGCCCCACGGGGAAATCACGTGGGCCCCACCCGGAAATCAGGTGGGCCCCACCCGGAAATCACGTGGGCCCCACGGGGAAATCACGTGGGCCCCCAGGGGAAATCACGTGGGCCCCACCCGGAAATCACGTGGGCCCCACCCGGAAATCACGTGGGCCCCACCCGGAAATCACGTGGGCCCCACCCGGAAATCACGTGGGCCCCACCCGGAAATCACGTGGGCCCCCAGGGGAAATCACGTGGGCCCCACCCGGAAATCACGTGGGCCCCACCCGGAAATCACGTGGGCCCCACCCGGAAATCACGTGGGCCCCACCCGGAAATCACGTGGGCCCCACGGGGAAATCACGTGGGCCCCACCCGGAAATCACGTGGGCCCCACCCGGAAATCACGTGGGCCCCACCCGGAAATCACGTGGGCCCCACCCGGAAATCACGTGTGCCCCACCCGGAAATCACGTGGGCCCCACCCGCAAATCACGTGGGCCCCACGGGGAAATCACGTGGGCCCCACCCGATAATCACGTGGGCCCCACCCGATAATCACGTGGGCCCCACCCGGAAATCACGTGGGCCCCACCCGGAAATCACGTGGGGCCCACCCGGAAATCACGTGGGCCCCACCGGGAAATCACGTGGGCCCCACCCGGAAATCACGTGGGCCCCACCCGGAAATCACGTGGGCCCCACCCGGAAATCACGTGGGCCCCACCCGGAAATCACGTGGGCCCCACCCGGAAATCTCGTGGGCCCCACCCGGAAATCACGTGGGCCCCACGGGGAAATCACGTGGGCCCCACCCGGAAATCACGTGGGGCCCACCCGGAAATCACGTGGGCCCCACCCGGAAATCACGTGGGCCCCACCCGGAAATCACGTGGGCCCCACCCGGAAATCACGTGGGGCCCACCCGGAAATCACGTGGGCCCCACGGGGAAATCACGTGGGCCCCACCCGGAAATCACGTGGGCCCCACCCGGAAATCTCGTGGGCCCCACCCGGAAATCACGTGGGCCCCACCCGGAAATCACGTGGGCCCCACGGGGAAATCACGTGGGCCCCACCCGGAAATCACGTGGGCCCCACCCGGAAATCACGTGGGCCCCACCCGGAAATCACGTGGGCCCCACCCGGAAATCTCGTGGGCCCCACCCGGAAATCACGTGGGCCCCACCCGGAAATCACGTGGGCCCCACCCGGAAATCACGTGGGCCCCACCCGGAAATCACGTGGGCCCCACCCGGAAATCACGTGGGCCCCACCCGGAAATCACGTGGGCCCCACCCGGAAATCACGTGGGGCCCACCCGGAAATCACGTGGGCCCCACGGGGAAATCACGTGGGCCCCACCCGGAAATCACGTGGGCCCCACCCGGAAATCACGTGGGCCCCACCCGGAAATCACGTGGGCCCCACCCGGAAATCACGTGGGCCCCACCCGGAAATCACGTGGGGCCCACCCGGAAATCACGTGGGCCCCACGGGGAAATCACGTGGGCCCCACCCGGAAATCACGTGGGCCCCACCCGGAAATCACGTGGGCCCCACCCGGAAATCACGTGGGCCCCACCAGGAAATCACGTGGGCCCCACCCGGAAATCACGTGGGCCCCACCCGGAAATCACGTGGGCCCCACCCGGAAATCACGTGGGCCCCCAGGGGAAATCACGTGGGCCCCACCCGGAAATCACGTGGGCCCCACCCGGATATCACGTGGGCCCCACCCGGAAATCACGTGGGCCCCACCCGGAAATCACGTGGGCCCCACGGGGAAATCACGTGGGCCCCACCCGGAAATCACGTGGGCCCCACCCGGAAATCACGTGGGCCCCACCCGGAAATCACGTGGGCCCCACCCGGAAATCACGTGTGCCCCACCCGGAAATCACATGGGCCCCACCCGGAAATCACGTGGGCCCCACGGGGAAATCACGTGGGCCCCACCCGATAATCACGTGGGCCCCACCCGATAATCACGTGGGCCCCACCCGGAAATCACGTGGGCCCCACCCGGAAATCACGTGGGCCCCACCCGGAAATCACGTGGGCCCCACCCGGAAATCACGTGGGCCCCACCCGGAAATGACGTGGTCCCCACCCGGAAATCACGTGGGCCCCACCCTGAAATCACGTGGGCCCCACGGGGAAATCACGTGGGCCCCACCCGGAAATCACGTGGGCCCCACGGGGAAATCACGTGGGCCCCACCCGGAAATCACGTGGGCCCCACCCGGAAATCACGTGGGCCCCACCCGGAAATCACGTGGGCCCCACCCGGAAATCACGTGGGCCCCACGGGGAAATCACGTGGGCCCCCAGGGGAAATCACGTGGGCCCCACCCGGAAATCACGTGGGCCCCACCGGAAATCACGTGGGCCCCACCCGGAAATCACGTGGGCCCCACGGGGAAATCACGTGGGCCCCACCCGGAAATCACGTGGGGCCCACGGGGAAATCACGTGGGCCCCACCCGGAAATCACGTGGGCCCCACCCGGAAATCACGTGGGCCCCACCCGGAAATCACGTGGGCCCCACCCGGAAATCACGTGGGCCCCACCCGGAAATCACGTGGGCCCCACCCGGAAATCACGTGGGCCCCACCCGGAAATCACGTGGGCCCCACGGGGAAATCACGTGGGCCCCACCCGGAAATCACGTGGGCCCCACCCGGAAATCACGTGGGCCCCACGGGGAAATCACGTGGGCCCCCAGGGGAAATCACGTGGGCCCCACCCGGAAATCACGTGGGCCCCACCCGGAAATCACGTGGGCCCCACCCGGAAATCACGTGGGCCCCACGGGGAAATCACGTGGGCCCCACCCGGAAATCACGTGGGCCCCACGGGGAAATCACGTGGGCCCCACCCGGAAATCACGTGGGCCCCACCCGGAAATCACGTGGGCCCCACCCGGAAATCACGTGGGCCCCACCCGGAAATCACGTGGGCCCCACCCGGAAATCACGTGGGCCCCACCCGGAAATCACGTGGGCCCCACCCGGAAATCACGTGGGCCCCACGGGGAAATCACGTGGGCCCCACCCGGAAATCACGTGGGCCCCACCCGGAAATCACGTGGGCCCCACCCGGAAATCACGTGGGCCCCACCCGGAAATCACGTGGGCCCCACCCGGAAATCACGTGGGCCCCACCCGGAAATCACGTGGGCCCCACGGGGAAATCACGTGGGCCCCACCCGGAAATCACGTGGGCCCCACCCGGAAATCACGTGGGCCCCACGGGGAAATCACGTGGGCCCCACCCGGAAATCACGTGGGGCCCACCCGGAAATCACGTGTGCCCCACCCGGAAATCACGTGGGCCCCACCCGGAAATCACGTGGGCCCCACGGGGAAATCACGTGGGCCCCACCTGGAAATCACGTGGGCCCCACCCGGAAATCACGTGGGCCCCCAGGGGAAATCACGTGGGCCCACCCGGAAATCACGTGGGCCCCACCCGGAAATCACGAGGGCCCCACCCGGAAATCACGTGGGCCCCACCCGGAAATCACGTGGGCCCCACCCGGAAATCACGTGGGCCCCACCCGGAAATCACGTGGGCCCCACCCGGAAATCACGTGGGCCCCACCCGGAAATCACGTGGGCCCGACCCGGAAATCACGTGGGCCCCACCCGGAAATCACGTGGGCCCCACCCGGAAATCACGTGGGCCCCACCCGGAAATCACGTGGGCCCCACCCGGAAATCACGTGGGCCCCACCCGGAAATCACGTGGGCCCCACCCGGAAATCACGTGGGCCCCACCCGGAAATCACGTGGGCCCCACCCGGAAATCACGTGGGCCCCACGGGGAAATCACGTGGGCCCCACCCGGAAATCACGTGGGCCCCACCCGGAAATCACGTGGGCCCCACGGGGAAATCACGTGGGCCCCACCCGGAAATCACGTGGGGCCCACCCGGAAATCCCGTGTGCCCCACCCGGAAATCACGTGGGCCCCACCCGGAAATCACGTGGGCCCCACGGGGAAATCACGTGGGCCCCACCTGGAAATCACGTGGGCCCCACCCGGAAATCACGTGGGCCCCACCCGGAAATCACGTGGGCCCCACCCGGAAATCAGGTGGGCCCCACCCGGAAATCACGTGGGCCCCACGGGGAAATCACGTGGGCCCCACCCGGAAATCACGTGGGCCCCACCCGGAAATCACGTGGGCCCCACCCGGAAATCACGTGGGGCCCACCCGGAAATCACGTGGGCCCCACCCGGAAATCACGTGGGCCCCACCCGGAAATCACGTGGGCCCCACCCGGAAATCACGTGGGCCCCACCCGGAAATGACGTGGTCCCCACCCGGAAATCACGTGGGCCCCACCCTGAAATCACGTGGGCCCCACGGGGAAATCACGTGGGCCCCACCCGGAAATCACGTGGGCCCCACCCGGAAATCACGTGGGCCCCACCCGGAAATCACGTGGGCCCCACCCGGAAATCACGTGGGCCCCACCCGGAAATCACGTGGGCCCCACGGGGAAATCACGTGGGCCCCCAGGGGAAATCACGTGGGCCCCACCCGGAAATCACGTGGGCCCCACCCGGAAATCACGTGGGCCCCACCCGGAAATCACGTGGGCCCCACGGGGAAATCACGTGGGCCCCACCCGGAAATCACGTGGGGCCCACGGGGAAATCACGTGGGCCCCACCCGGAAATCACGTGGGCCCCACCCGGAAATCACGTGGGCCCCACCCGGAAATCACGTGGGCCCCACCCGGAAATCACGTGGGCCCCACCCGGAAATCACGTGGGCCCCACCCGGAAATCACGTGGGCCCCACCCGGAAATCACGTGGGCCCCACGGGGAAATCACGTGGGCCCCACCCGGAAATCACGTGGGCCCCACCCGGAAATCACGTGGGCCCCACCCGGAAATCACGTGGGCCCCACCCGGAAATCACGTGGGCCCCACCCGGAAATCACGTGGGCCCCACCCGGAAATCACGTGGGCCCCACGGGGAAATCACGTGGGCCCCACCCGGAAATCACGTGGGCCCCACGGGGAAATCACGTGGGCCCCCAGGGGAAATCACGTGGGCCCCACCCGGAAATCACGTGGGCCCCACCCGGAAATCACGTGGGCCCCACCCGGAAATCACGTGGGCCCCACGGGGAAATCACGTGGGCCCCACCCGGAAATCACGTGGGCCCCACGGGGAAATCACGTGGGCCCCACCCGGAAATCACGTGGGCCCCACCCGGAAATCACGTGGGCCCCACCCGGAAATCACGTGGGCCCCACCCGGAAATCACGTGGGCCCCACCCGGAAATCAGGTGGGCCCCACCCGGAAATCACGTGGGCCCCACGGGGAAATCACGTGGGCCCCACCCGGAAATCACGTGGGCCCCACCCGGAAATCACGTGGGCCCCACCCGGAAATCACGTGGGGCCCACCCGGAAATCACGTGGGCCCCACCCGGAAATCACGTGGGCCCCACCCGGAAATCACGTGGGCCCCACCCGGAAATCACGTGGGCCCCACCCGGAAATGACGTGGTCCCCACCCGGAAGTCACGTGGGCCCCACCCTGAAATCACGTGGGCCCCACGGGGAAATCACGTGGGCCCCACCCGGAAATCACGTGGGCCCCACCCGGAAATCACGTGGGCCCCACCCGGAAATCACGTGGGCCCCACCCGGAAATCACGTGGGCCCCACCCGGAAATCACGTGGGCCCCACGGGGAAATCACGTGGGCCCCCAGGGGAAATCACGTGGGCCCCACCCGGAAATCACGTGGGCCCCACCCGGAAATCACGTGGGCCCCACCCGGAAATCACGTGGGCCCCACGGGGAAATCACGTGGGCCCCACCCGGAAATCACGTGGGGCCCACGGGGAAATCACGTGGGCCCCACCCGGAAATCACGTGGGCCCCACCCGGAAATCACGTGGGCCCCACCCGGAAATCACGTGGGCCCCACCCGGAAATCACGTGGGCCCCACCCGGATATCACGTGGGCCCCACCCGGAAATCACGTGGGCCCCACCCGGAAATCACGTGGGCCCCACGGGGAAATCACGTGGGCCCCACCCGGAAATCACGTGGGCCCCACCCGGAAATCACGTGGGCCCCACCCGGAAATCACGTGGGCCCCACCCGGAAATCACGTGGGCCCCACCCGGAAATCACGTGGGCCCCACCCGGAAATCACGTGGGCCCCACGGAGAAATCACGTGGGCCCCACCCGGAAATCACGTGGGCCCCACGGGGAAATCACGTGGGCCCCCAGGGGAAATCACGTGGGCCCCACCCGGAAATCACGTGGGCCCCACCCGGAAATCACGTGGGCCCCACCCGGAAATCACGTGGGCCCCACGGGGAAATCACGTGGGCCCCACCCGGAAATCACGTGGGCCCCACGGGGAAATCACGTGGGCCCCACCCGGAAATCACGTGGGCCCCACCCGGAAATCACGTGGGCCCCACCCGGATATCACGTGGGCCCCACCCGGAAATCACGTGGGCCCCACCCGGAAATCACGTGGGCCCCACCCGGAAATCACGTGGGCCCCACCCGGAAATCACGTGGGCCCCACGGGGAAATCACGTGGGCCCCACCCGGAAATCACGTGGGCCCCACCCGGAAATCACGTGGGCCCCACCCGGAAATCACGTGGGCCCCACCCGGAAATCACGTGGGCCCCACCCGGAAATCACGTGGGCCCCACCCGGAAATCACGTGGGCCCCACGGGGAAATCACGTGGGCCCCACCCGGAAATCACGTGGGCCCCACCCGGAAATCACGTGGGCCCCACGGGGAAATCACGTGGGCCCCACCCGGAAATCACGTGGGGCCCACCCGGAAATCACGTGTGCCCCACCCGGAAATCACGTGGGCCCCACCCGGAAATCAGGTGGGCCCCACCCGGAAATCACGTGGGCCCCACGGGGAAATCACGTGGGCCCCACCCGGAAATCACGTGGGCCCCACCCGGAAATCACGTGGGCCCCACCCGGAAATCACGTGGGGCCCACCCGGAAATCACGTGGGCCCCACCCGGAAATCACGTGGGCCCCACCCGGAAATCACGTGGGCCCCACCCGGAAATCACGTGGGTCCCACCCGGAAATGACGTGGTCCCCACCCGGAAATCACGTGGGCCCCACCCTGAAATCACGTGGGCCCCACGGGGAAATCACGTGGGCCCCACCCGGAAATCACGTGGGCCCCACGGGGAAATCACGTGGGCCCCACCCGGAAATCACGTGGGCCCCACCCGGAAATCACGTGGGCCCCACCCGGAAATCACGTGGGCCCCACCCGGAAATCACGTGGGCCCCACGGGGAAATCACGTGGGCCCCCAGGGGAAATCACGTGGGCCCCACCCGGAAATCACGTGGGCCCCACCCGGAAATCACGTGGGCCCCACCCGGAAATCACGTGGGCCCCACGGGGAAATCACGTGGGCCCCACCCGGAAATCACGTGGGGCCCACGGGGAAATCACGTGGGCCCCACCCGGAAATCACGTGGGCCCCACCCGGAAATCACGTGGGCCCCACCCGGAAATCACGTGGGCCCCACCCGGAAATCACGTGGGCCCCACCCGGAAATCACGTGGGCCCCACCCGGAAATCACGTGGGCCCCACCCGGAAATCACGTGGGCCCCACGGGGAAATCACGTGGGCCCCACGGGGAAATCACGTGGGCCCCACCCGGAAATCACGTGGGCCCCACCCGGAAATCACGTGGGCCCCACCCGGAAATCACGTGGGCCCCACCCGGAAATCACGTGGGCCCCACCCGGAAATCACGTGGGCCCCACGGGGAAATCACGTGGGCCCCACCCGGAAATCACGTGGGCCCCACGGGGAAATCACGTGGGCCCCCAGGGGAAATCACGTGGGCCCCACCCGGAAATCACGTGGGCCCCACCCGGAAATCACGTGGGCCCCACCCGGAAATCACGTGGGCCCCACGGGGAAATCACGTGGGCCCCACCCGGAAATCACGTGGGCCCCACGGGGAAATCACGTGGGCCCCACCCGGAAATCACGTGGGCCCCACCCGGAAATCACGTGGGCCCCACCCGGAAATCACGTGGGCCCCACCCGGAAATCACGTGGGCCCCACCCGGAAATCACGTGGGCCCCACGGGGAAATCACGTGGGCCCCACCCGGAAATCACGTGGGCCCCACGGGGAAATCACGTGGGCCCCACCCGGAAATCACGTGGGCCCCACCCGGAAATCACGTGGGCCCCACCCGGAAATCACGTGGGCCCCACCCGGAAATCACGTGGGCCCCACCCGGAAATCACGTGGGCCCCACCCGGAAATCACGTGGGCCCCACCCGGAAATCACGTGGGCCCCACCCGGAAATCACGTGGTCCCCACCCGGAAATCACGTGGGCCCCACGGGGAAATCACGTGGGCCCCACCCGGAAATCACGTGGGGCCCACCCGGAAATCACGTGTGCCCCACCCGGAAATCACGTGGGCCCCACCCGGAAATCACGTGGGCCCCACGGGGAAATCACGTGGGCCGCACCTGGAAATCACGTGGGCCCCACCCGGAAATCACGTTGGCCCCCAGGGGAAATCACGTGGGCCCACCCGGAAATCACGTGGGCCCCACCCGGAAATCACGAGGGCCCCACCCGGAAATCACGTGGGCCCCACCCGGAAATCACGTGGGCCCCACCCGGAAATCACGTGGGCCCCACCCGGAAATCACGTGGGCCCCACCCGGAAATCACGTGGGCCCCACCCGGAAATCACGTGGGCCCGACCCGGAAATCACGTGGGCCCCACCCGGAAATCACGTGGGCCCCACCCGGAAATCACGTGGGCCCCACCCGGAAATCACGTGGGCCCCACCCGGAAATCACGTGGGCCCCACCCGGAAATCACGTGGGCCCCACGGGGAAATCACGTGGGCCCCACCCGGAAATCACGTGGGCCCCACCCGGAAATCACGTGGGCCCCACCCGGAAATCACGTGGGCCCCACCCGGAAATCACGTGGGCCCCACCCGGAAATCACGTGGGCCCCACCCGGAAATCACGTGGGCCCCACCCGGAAATCACGTGGGCCCCACGGGGAAATCACGTGGGCCCCACCCGGAAATCACGTGGGGCCCACCCGGAAATCACGTGTGCCCCACCCGGAAATCACGTGGGCCCCACCCGGAAATCACGTGGGCCCCACCCGGAAATCACGTGGGCCCCACCCGGAAATCACGTGGGCCCCACGGGGAAATCACGTGGGCCCCACCCGGAAATCACGTGGGCCCCACCCGGAAATCACGTGGGCCCCACCTGGAAATCACGTGGGGCCCACCCGGAAATCACGTGGGCCCCACCCGGAAATCACGTGGGCCCCACCCGGAAATCACGTGGGCCCCACCCGGAAATCACGTGGGCCCCACCCGGAAATGACGTGGTCCCCACCCGGAAATCACGTGGGCCCCACCCTGAAATCACGTGGGCCCCACGGGGAAATCACGTGGGCCCCACCCGGAAATCACGTGGGCCCCACCCGGAAATCACGTGGGCCCCACCCGGAAATCACGTGGGCCCCACCCGGAAATCACGTGGGCCCCACCCGGAAATCACGTGGGCCCCACCCGGAAATCACGTGGGCCCCACGGGGAAATCACGTGGGCCCCCAGGGGAAATCACGTGGGCCCCACCCGGAAATCACGTGGGCCCCACGGGGAAATCACGTGGGCCCCACCCGGAAATCACGTGGGGCCCACGGGGAAATCACGTGGGCCCCACCCGGAAATCACGTGGGCCCCACCCGGAAATCACGTGGGCCCCACCCGGAAATCACGTGGGCCCCACCCGGAAATCACGTGGGCCCCACCCGGAAATCACGTGGGCCCCACCCGGAAATCACGTGGGCCCCACCCGGAAATCACGTGGGCCCCACCCGGAAATCACGTGGGCCCCACCCGGAAATCACGTGGGCCCCACGGGGAAATCACGTGGGCCCCACCCGGAAATCACGTGGGCCCCACGGGGAAATCACGTGGGCCCCCAGGGGAAATCACGTGGGCCCCACCCGGAAATCACGTGGGCCCCACCCGGAAATCACGTGGGCCCCACCCGGAAATCACGTGGGCCCCACCCGGAAATCACGTGGGCCCCACCCGGAAATCACGTGGGCCCCACGGGGAAATCACGTGGGCCCCACCCGGAAATCACGTGGGCCCCACCCGGAAATCACGTGGGCCCCACCCGGAAATCACGTGGGCCCCACCCGGAAATCACGTGGGCCCCACCCGGAAATCACGTGGGCCCCACCCGGAAATCACGTGGGCCCCACCCGGAAATCACGTGGGCCCCACGGGGAAATCACGTGGGCCCCACCCGGAAATCACGTGGGCCCCACCCGGAAATCACGTGGGCCCCACCCGGAAATCACGTGGGCCCCACCCGGAAATCACGTGGGCCCCACGGGGAAATCACGTGGGCCCCACCCGGAAATCACGTGGGCCCCACCCGGAAATCAGGTGGTCCCCACCCGGAAATCACGTGGGCCCCACCCGGAAATCTCGTGGGCCCCACCCGGAAATCACGTGGGCCCCACCCGGAAATCACGTGGGCCCCACGGGGAAATCACGTGGGCCCCACCCGGAAATCACGTGGGCCCCACCCGGAAATCACGTGGGCCCCACCCGGAAATCACGTGGGCCCCACCCGGAAATCACGTGGGGCCCACCCGGAAATCACGTGGGCCCCACGGGGAAATCACGTGGGCCCCACCCGGAAATCACGTGGGCCCCACCCGGAAATCACGTGGGCCCCACCCGGAAATCACGTGGGCCCCACCCGGAAATCACGTGGGCCCCACCCGAAAATCACGTGGGCCCCACCCGGAAATCACGTGGGCCCCACCCGGAAATCACGTGGGCCCCACCCGGAAATCACGTGGGGCCCACCCGGAAATCACGTGGGCCCCACGGGGAAATCACGTGGGGCCCACCCGGAAATCACGTGGGCCCCACCCGGAAATCACGTGGGCCCCACCCGGAAATCACGTGGGCCCCACCCGGAAATCACGTGGGCCCCACCCGGAAATCACGTGGGCCCCACCCGGAAATCACGTGGGGTCCACCCGGAAATCACGTGGGCCCCACTCGGAAATCACGTGGGCCCCACCCGGAAATCACGTGGGCCCCACCCGGAAATCACGTGGGCCCCACCCGGAAATCACGTGGGCCCCACCCGGAAATCACGTGGGCCCCACCCGGAAATCACGTGGGCCCCACCCGGAAATCACGTGGGCCCCACCCGGAAATCAGGTGGTCCCCACCCGGAAATCACGTGGGCCCCACGGGGAAATCACGTGGGCCCCACCCGGAAATCACGTGGGCCCCACCCGGAAATCACGTGGGCCCCACCCGGAAATCACGTGGGCCCCACCCGGAAATCACGTGGGCCCCACCCGGAAATCACGTGGGCCCCACCCGGAAATCACGTGGGCCCCACCCGGAAATCAGGTGGTCCCCACCCGGAAATCACGTGGGCCCCACGGGGAAATCACGTGGGCCCCACCCGGAAATCACGTGGGCCCCACCCGGAAATCACGTGGGCCCCACCCGGAAATCACGTGGGCCCCACCCGGAAATCACGTGGGCCATACCCGGAAATCACGTGGGCCCCACCCGGAAATCACGTGGGCCCCACGGGGAAATCACGTGGGCCCCACCCGGAAATCAGGTGGGCCCCACCCGGAAATCACGTGGGCCCCACGGGGAAATCACGTGGGCCCCCAGGGGAAATCACGTGGGCCCCACCCGGAAATCACGTGGGCCCCACCCGGAAATCACGTGGGCCCCACCCGGAAATCACGTGGGCCCCACCCGGAAATCACGTGGGCCCCACCCGGAAATCACGTGGGCCCCCAGGGGAAATCACGTGGGCCCCACCCGGAAATCACGTGGGCCCCACCCGGAAATCACGTGGGCCCCACCCGGAAATCACGTGGGCCCCACCCGGAAATCACGTGGGCCCCACGGGGAAATCACGTGGGCCCCACCCGGAAATCACGTGGGCCCCACCCGGAAATCACGTGGGCCCCACCCGGAAATCACGTGGGCCCCACCCGGAAATCACGTGTGCCCCACCCGTAAATCACGTGGGCCCCACCCGGAAATCACGTGGGCCCCACGGGGAAATCACGTGGGCCCCACCCGATAATCACGTGGGCCCCACCGGGAAATCACGTGGGCCCCACCCGGAAATCACGTGGGCCCCACCCGGAAATCACGTGGGCCCCACCCGGAAATCACGTGGGCCCCACCCGGAAATCACGTGGGCCCCACCCGGAAATCTCGTGGGCCCCACCCGGAAATCACGTGGGCCCCACGGGGAAATCACGTGGGCCCCACCCGGAAATCACGTGGGGCCCACCCGGAAATCACGTGGGCCCCACCCGGAAATCTCGTGGGCCCCACCCGGAAATCACGTGGGCCCCACCCGGAAATCACGTGGGCCCCACGGGGAAATCACGTGGGCCCCACCCGGAAATCACGTGGGCCCCACCCGGAAATCACGTGGGCCCCACCCGGAAATCACGTGGGCCCCACCCGGAAATCTCGTGGGCCCCACCCGGAAATCACGTGGGCCCCACCCGGAAATCACGTGGGCCCCACCCGGAAATCACGTGGGCCCCACCCGGAAATCACGTGGGCCCCACCCGGAAATCACGTGGGCCCCACCCGGAAATCACGTGGGCCCCACCCGGAAATCACGTGGGGCCCACCCGGAAATCACGTGGGCCCCACGGGGAAATCACGTGGGCCCCACCCGGAAATCACGTGGGCCCCACCCGGAAATCACGTGGGCCCCACCCGGAAATCACGTGGGCCCCACCCGGAAATCACGTGGGCCCCACCCGGAAATCACGTGGGCCCCACGGGGAAATCACGTGGGCCCCACGGGGAAATCACGTGGGCCCCACCCGGAAATCACGTGGGGCCCACCCGGAAATCACGTGGGCCCCACCCGAAAATCACGTGGGCCCCACCCGGAAATCACGTGGGCCCCACCCGGAAATCACGTGGGCCCCACCCGGAAATCACGTGGGGCCCACCCGGAAATCACGTGGGCCCCACGGGGAAATCACGTGGGGCCCACCCGGAAATCACGTGGGCCCCACCCGGAAATCACGTGGGCCCCACCCGGAAATCACGTGGGCCCCCAGGGGAAATCACGTGGGCCCCACCCGGAAATCACGTCGGCCCCACCCGGAAATCACGTGGGCCCCACGGGGAAATCACGTGGGCCCCACCCGGAAAACACGTGGGCCCCACCCGGAAATCACGTGGGCCCCACGGGGAAATCACGTGGGCCCCCAGGGGAAATCACGTGGGCCCCACCCGGAAATCACGTGGGCCCCACCCGGAAATCACGTGGGCCCCACCCGGAAATCACGTGGGCCCCACCCGGAAATCACGTGGGCCCCACCCGGAAATCACGTGGGCCCCACCCGGAAATCACGTGGGCCCCCAGGGGAAATCACGTGGGCCCCACCCGGAAATCACGTGGGACCCCCCGGAAATCACGTGGGCCCCACGGGGAAATAACGTGGGCCCCACCTGGAAATCACGTGGGCCCCACCCGGAAATCACGTGGGCCCCACCCGGAAATCACGTGGGCCCCACCCGGATATCACGTGGGCCCCACCCGTAAATCACGTGGGCCCCCAGGGGAAATCACGTGGGCCCCACCCGGAAATCACGTGGGCCCCACCCGGAAATCACGTGGGCCCCACCCGGAAATCACGTGGGCCCCACCCGGAAATCACGTGGGCCCCACCCGGAAATCACGTGGGCCCCACCCGGAAATCACGTGGGCCCCACCCGGAAATCACGTGGGCCCCACCCGGAAATCACGTGGGGCCCACCCGGAAATCACGTAGGCCCCACCCGGAAATCACGTGGGCCCCACGGGGAAATCACGTGGGCCCCACCCGGAAATCACGTGGGCCCCACCCGGAAATCACGTGGGCCCCACGGGGAAATCACGTGGGCCCCACCCGGAAATCACGTGGGCCCCACCCGGAAATCACGTGGGCCCCACCCGGAAATCACGTGGGCCCCACGGGGAAATCACGTGGGCCCCACCCGGAAATCACGTGTGCCTCACCCGGAAATCACGTGGGCCCCACCCGGAAATCACGTGGGCCCCACCCGGAAATCACGTGGGCCCCACGGGGAAATCACGTGGGCCCCACCCGGAAATCACGTGGGCCACACGGGGAAATCACGTGGGCCCCACCCGGAAATCACGTGGGCCCCACCCGGAAATCACGTGGGCCCCACCCGGAAATCACG
This sequence comes from Ovis canadensis, assembly GCF_042477335.2. Taxonomy (NCBI): domain Eukaryota; kingdom Metazoa; phylum Chordata; class Mammalia; order Artiodactyla; family Bovidae; genus Ovis; species Ovis canadensis. Next base: position 11,994,088 of record NC_091260.1, on the reverse strand, counting down.
TGGGCCCCCAGGGTAAATCACGTGGGCCCCACCCGGAAATCACGTGGGCCCCACCCAGAAATCACGTGGGCCCCACCCGGAAATCACGTGGGCCCCACCCGGAAATCACGTGGGCCCCACCCGCAAATCACGTGGGCCCCACCCGGAAATCACGTGGGCCCCACCCGGAAATCACGTGGGCCCCACCCGGAAATCACGTGGGCCCCACCCGGAAATCACGTGGGCCCCACCCGGAAATCACGTGGGCCCCACCCTGAAATCACGTGGGCCCCACCCGGAAATCACGTGGGCCCCACCCGGAAATCACGTGGGCGCCACCCGGAAATCACGTGGGCCCCCAGGGGAAATCACGTGGGCCCCACCCGGAAATCACGTGGGCCCCACCCGGAAATCACGTGGGCCCCCAGGGGAAATCACGTGGGCCCCACCCGGAAATCACGTGGGCCCCACCCGGAAATCACGTGGGCCCCACCCGGAAATCACGTGGGCCCCACCCGGAAATCACGTGGACCCCACCCGGAAATCACGTGGGCCCCACCCGGAAATCACGTGGGCCCCACCCGGAAATCACGTGGGCCCCACCCGGAAATCACGTGGGCCCCACCCGGAAATCACGTGGGCCCCACGGGGAAATCACGTGGGCCCCACGGGGAAATCACGTGGGCCCCACGGGGAAATCACGTGGGCCCCACCCGGAAATCACGTGGGCCCCACCCGGAAATCACGTGGGCCCCACCCGGAAATCACGTGGGCCCCACCCGGAAATCACGTGGGCCCCACCCGGAAATCACGTGGGCCCCACCCGGAAATCACGTGGGCCCCACCCGGAAATCACGTGGGCCCCACGGGGAAATCACGTGGGCCCCACGGGGAAATCACGTGAGCCCCACGGGGAAATCACGTGGGCCCCACCCGGAAATCACGTTGGCCCCACCCGGAAATCACGTGGGCCCCACCCGGAAATCACGTGGGCCCCACCCGGAAATCACGTGGGCCCCACCCGGAAATCACCTGGGCCCCACCCGGAAATCACGTGGGCCCCACCCGGAAATCACGTGGGCCCCACCCGGAAATCACGTGGGCCCCACGGGGAAATCACGTGGGCCCCACCCGGAAATCACGTGGGCCCCACCCGGAAATCACGTGGGCCCCACGGGGAAATCACGTGGGCCCCCAGGGGAAATCACGTGGGCCCCACCCGGAAATCACGTGGGCCCCACCCGGAAATCACGTGGGCCCCACCCGGAAATCACGTGGGCCCCACCCGGAAATCACGTGGGCCCCACCCGGAAATCACGTGGGGCCCACCCGGAAATCACGTGGGCCCCACGGGGAAATCACGTGGGGCCCACCCGGAAATCACGTGGGCCCCACCCGGAAATCACGTGGGCCCCACCCGGAAATCATGTGGGCCCCCAGGGGAAATCACGTGGGCCCCACCCGGAAATCACGTGGGCCCCACCCGGAAATCACGTGGGCCCCACCCGGAAATCACGTGGGCCCCACGGGGAAATCACGTGGGCCCCACCCGGAGATCACGTGGGCCCCACCCGGAAATCACGTGGGCCCCACCCGGAAATCACGTGGGCCCCACCCGGAAATCACGTGGGGCCCACCCGGAAATCACGTGGGCCCCACGGGGAAATCACGTGGGGCCCACCCGGAAATCACGTGGGCCCCACCCGGAAATCACGTGGGCCCCACCCGGAAATCACGTGGGCCCCACCCGGAAATCACGTGGGCCCCACCCGGAAATCACGTGGGCGCCACCCGGAAATCACGTGGGCCCCACCCGGAAATCACGTGGGCCCCACCCGGAAATCACGTGGGCCCCACGGGGAAATCACGTGGGCCCCACCCGGAAATCACGTGTGCCCCACCCGGAAATCACGTGTGCCCCACCCGGAAATCACGTGGGCCCCACCCGGAAATCACGTGGGCCCCACCCGGAAATCACGTGGGCCCCACCCGGAAATCACGTGGGCCCCACCCGGAAATCACGTGGGCCCCCAGGGGAAATCACGTGGGCCCCACCCGGAAATCACGTGGGCCCCACCCGGAAATCACGTGGGCCCCACCCGGAAATCACGTGGGCCCCACCCGGAAATCACGTGGACCCCACCCGGAAATCACGTGGGCCCCACCCGGAAATCACGTGGGCCCCACCCGGAAATCACGTGGGCCCCACGGGGAAATCACGTGGGCCCCACGGGGAAATCACGTGGGCCCCACGGGGAAATCACGTGGGCCCCACGGGGAAATCACGTGGGCCCCACCCGGAAATCACGTGGGCCCCACCCGGAAATCACGTGGGCCCCACCCGGAAATCACGTGGGCCCCACCCGGAAATCACGTGGGCCCCACCCGGAAATCACGTGGGCCCCACCCGGAAATCACGTGGGCCCCACGGGGAAATCACGTGGGCCCCACCCGGAAATCACGTGGAGCCCACCCGGAAATCACGTGGGCCCCACCCGGAAATCACGTGGGCCCCACCCGGAAATCACGTGGGCCCCACCCGGAAATCACGTGGGCCCCACCCGGAAATCACGTGGGCCCCACCCGGAAATCACGTGGGCCCCACCGGGAAATCACGTGGGCCCCACCCGGAAATCACGTGGGCCCCACCCGGAAATCACGTGGGCCCCACCCGGAAATCACGTGGGCCCCCAGGGGAAATCACGTGGGCCCCCAGGGGAAATCACGTGGGCCCCACCCGGAAATCACGTGGGCCCCACGGGGAAATCCCGTGGGCCCCCAGGGGAAATCACGTGGGCCCCACCCGGAAATCACGTGGGCCCCATCCGGAAATCACGTGGGCCCCCAGGGGAAATCATGTGGGCCCCACCAGGAAATCACGTGGGCCCCACCCGGAAATCACGTGGGCCCCACCCGGAAATCACGTGGGCCCCACCCGGAAATCACGTGGGCCCCACCCGGAAATTTCGTGGGCCCCACGCGGAAATCACGTGGGCCCCACCCGGAAATCACGTGGGCCCCACCCGGAAATCACGTGGGCCCCACGGGGAAATCACGTGGGCCCCACCCGGAAATCACGTGGGCCCCACCCGGAAATCACGTGGGCCCCACCCGGAAATCACGTGGGCCCCACCCGGAAATCACGTGGGCCCCACCCGGAAATCACGTGGGCCCCACGGGGAAATCACGTGGGCCCCACCCGGAAATCACGTGGGCCCCACCCGGAAATCACGTGGGCCCCACCCGGAAATCACGTGGGCCCCACCCGGAAATCACGTGGGCCCCACCCGGAAATCACGTGGGCCCCACCCGGAAATCACGTGGGCCCCCAGGGGAAATCACGTGGGCCCCACCCGGAAATCACGTGGGCCCCACCCGGAAATCACGTGGGCCCAACCCGGAAATCACGTGTGCCTCACCCGGAAATCACGTGGGCCCCACCCGGAAATCACGTGGGCCCCACCCGGAAATCACGTGGGCCCCACCCGGAAATCACGTGGGCCCCACCCGGAAATCACGTGTGCCCCACCCGGAAATCACGTGGGCCCCACCCGGAAATCACGTGGGCCCCACGGGGAAATCACGTGGGCCCCACCCGGAAATCACGTGGGCCCCACCCGGAAATCACGTGGGCCCCACCCGGAAATCACGTGGGCCCCACCCGGAAATCACGTGGGCCTCACGGGGAAATCACGTGGGCCCCCAGGGGAAATCACGAGGGCCCCACCCGGAAATCACGTGTGCCCCACCCGGAAATCACGTGGGCCCCACCCGGAAATCACGTGGGCCCCACCCGGAAATCACGTGGGCCCCACGGGGAAATCACGTGGTCCCCACCCGGAAATCACGTGTGCCCCACCCGGAAATCACGTGGGCCCCACCTGGAAATCACGTGGGCCCCACGAGGAAATCACGTGGGCCCCACCTGGAAATCACGTGGGCCCCACCCGGAAATCACGTGGGCCCCACCCGGAAATCACGTGGGCCCCACCCGGAAATCACGTTGGCCCCACCCGGAAATCACGTTGGCCCCCAGGGGAAATCACGTGGGCCCCACCCGGAAATCACGAGGGCCCCACCCGCACATCACGTGGGCCCCCCCCGGAAATCACGTGGGCCCCACCCGGAAATCACGTGGGCCCCACCCGGAAATCACGTTTGCCCCACCCGGAAATCACGTGGGCCCCGCCCGGAAATCACGTGGGCCCCGCCCGGAAATCACGTGGGCCCCACCCGGAAATCACGTGGGCCCCACCCGGAAATCACGTGGGCCCCACGGGGAAATCACGTGGGCCCCCAGGGGAACTCACGTGGGCCCCCCCCGGAAATCACGTGGGCCCCACCCGGAAATCACGTGGGCCCCACCCGGAAATCACGTGGGCCCCACCCGGAAATCACGTGGGCCCCACCCGGAAATCACGTGGGCCCCACCCGGAAATCACGTGGGCCCCACCCGGAAATCACATTTGCCCCACCCGGAAATCACGTGGGCCCCGCCCGGAAATCACGTGGGCCCCACCCGGAAATCACGTGGGCCCCACCCGGAAATCACGTGGGCCCCACCCGGAAATCACGTGGGCCCCACCCGGAAATCACGTGGGCCCCCAGGGGAAATCACGTGGGCCCCACCCGGAAATCACGTGGGCCCCACCCGGAAATCACGTGAGCCCCACCCGGAAATCACGTGGGCCCCACGGGGAAATCACGTGGGCCCCACCTGTAAATCACGTGGGCCCCACCCGGAAATCACGTGGGCCCCACCCGGAAATCACGTGGGCCCCCAGGGGAAATCACGTGGGCCCCACCCGGAAATCACGTGGGCCCCACCCGGAAATCACTTGGGCCCCACCCGGAAATCACGTGGGCCCCACCCGGAAATCACGTGGGCCCCACGGGGAAGTCACGTGGGCCCCACCTGGAAATCACGTGGGCCCCACCCGGAAATCACGTGGGCCCCACCCGGAAATCACGTGGGCCCCCAGGGGAAATCACGTGGGCCCCACCCGGAAATCACGTGGGCCCCACCCGGAAATCACTTGGGCCCCACCCGGAAATCACGTGGGCCCCACCCGGAAATCACGTGGGCCCCACCCGGAAATCACGTGGGCCCCACCCGGAAATCACGTTGGCCCCACCCGGAAATCACGTGGGCCCCCAGGGGAAATCACGTGGGCCCCACCCGGAAATCACGTGGGCCCCACCCGGAAATCACGTGGGCCCCACCCGGAAATCACGTGGGCCCCACCCGGAAATCACGTGGGCCCCACCCGGAAATCACGTGGGCCCCACCCGGAAATCACGTGGGCCCCACCCGGAAATCACGTGGGCCCCACCCGGAAATCACGTGGGCCCCACCCGGAAATCACGTGGGCCCCACCCGGAAATCACGTGGGCCCCACCCGGAAATCACGTGGGCCCCACCCGGAAATCACGTTGGCCCCACCCGGAAATCACGTGGGCCCCCACGGGGAAATCACGTGGGCCCCGCCCGGAAATCACGTGGGCCCCGCCCGGAAATCACGTGGGCCCCACCCGGAAATCACGTGGGCCCCACCCGGGAAATCACGTGGGCCCCACCCGGAAATCACGTGGGCCACACCCGGAAATCACGTGGGCCCCACCCGGAAATCACGTGGGCCCCACCCGGAAATCACGTGGGCCCCACCCGGAAATCACGTTTGCCCCACCCGGAAATCACGTGGGCCCCGCCCGGAAATCACGTGGGCCCCGCCCGGAAATCACGTGGGCCCCACCCGGAAATCACGTGGGCCCCACCCGGAAATCACGTGGGCCCCACGGGGAAATCACGTGGGCCCCCAGGGGAAATCACGTGGGCCCCACCCGGAAATCACGTGGGCCCCACCCGGAAATCACGTGGGCCCCACCCGGAAATCACGTGGGCCCCACCCGGAAATCACGTGGGCCCCACCCGGAAATCACGTGGGCCCCACCCGGAAATCACGTGGGCCCCACCCGGAAATCACATTTGCCCCACCCGGAAATCACGTGGGCCCCGCCCGGAAATCACGTGGGCCCCACCCGGAAATCACGTGGGCCCCACCCGGAAATCACGTGGGCCCCACCCGGAAATCACGTGGGCCCCACCCGGAAATCACGTGGGCCCCCAGGGGAAATCACGTGGGCCCCACCCGGAAATCACGTGGGCCCCACCCGGAAATCACGTGAGCCCCACCCGGAAATCACGTGGGCCCCACGGGGAAATCACGTGGGCCCCACCTGTAAATCACGTGGGCCCCACCCGGAAATCACGTGGGCCCCACCCGGAAATCACGTGGGCCCCACCCGGAAATCACGTGGGCCCCACCCGGAAATCACGTGGGCCCCACCCGGAAATCACGTGGGCCCCACCCGGAAATCACGTTTGCCCCACCCGGAAATCACGTGGGCCCCGCCCGGAAATCACGTGGGCCCCGCCCGGAAATCACGTGGGCCCCACCCGGAAATCACGTGGGCCCCACCCGGAAATCACGTGGGCCCCACGCGGAAATCACGTGGGCCCCACGGGGGAAATCACGTGGGCCCCACGGGGAAATCACGTGGGCCCCACCCGGAAATCACGTGGGCCCCACCCGGAAATCACGTGGGCCCCACCCGGAAATCACGTGGGCCCCACCCGGAAATCACGTGGGCCCCACCCGGAAATCACGTGGGCCCCACCCGGAAATCACATTTGCCCCACCCGGAAATCACGTGGGCCCCGCCCGGAAATCACGTGGGCCCCACCCGGAAATCACGTGGGCCCCACCCGGAAATCACGTGGGCCCCACCCGGAAATCACGTGGGCCCCACCCGGAAATCACGTGGGCCCCCAGGGGAAATCACGTGGGCCCCACCCGGAAATCACGTGGGCCCCACCCGGAAATCACGTGAGCCCCACCCGGAAATCACGTGGGCCCCACGGGGAAATCACGTGGGCCCCACCTGTAAATCACGTGGGCCCCACCCGGAAATCACGTGGGCCCCACCCGGAAATCACGTGGGCCCCCAGGGGAAATCACGTGGGCCCCACCCGGAAATCACGTGGGCCCCACCCGGAAATCACTTGGGCCCCACCCGGAAATCACGTGGGCCCCACCCGGAAATCACGTGGGCCCCACGGGGAAGTCACGTGGGCCCCACCTGGAAATCACGTGGGCTCCACCCGGAAATCACGTGGGCCCCACCCGGAAATCACGTGGGCCCCCAGGGGAAATCACGTGGGCCCCACCCGGAAATCACGTGGGCCCCACCCGGAAATCACTTGGGCCCCACCCGGAAATCACGTGGGCCCCACCCGGAAATCACGTGGGCCCCACCCGGAAATCACGTGGGCCCCACCCGGAAATCACGTTGGCCCCACCCGGAAATCACGTGGGCCCCCAGGGGAAATCACGTGGGCCCCACCCGGAAATCACGTGGGCCCCACCCGGAAATCACGTGGGCCCCACCCGGAAATCACGTGGGCCCCACCCGGAAATCACGTGGGCCCCACCCGGAAATCACGTGGGCCCCACCCGGAAATCACGTGGGCCCCACCCGGAAATCACGTGGGCCCCACCCGGAAATCACGTGGGCCCCACCCGGAAATCACGTGGGCCCCACCCGGAAATCACGTGGGCCCCACCCGGAAATCACGTGGGCCCCACCCGGAAATCACGTGGGCCCCACCCGGAAATCACGTGGGCCCCACCCGGAAATCACGTGGGCCCCACCCGGAAATCACGTGGGCCCCACCCGGAAATCACGTGGGCCTCACCCGGAAATCACGTGGGCCCCACCTGGAAATCACGTGGGGCCCACCCGGAAATCACGTGGGCCCCACCCGGAAATCACGTGGGCCCCACCCGGAAATCACGTGGGCCCCACGGGGAAATCACGTGGGCCCCACCCGGAAATCACGTGGGCCCCACCCGGAAATCACGTGGGCCCCACCCGGAAATCACGTGGGCCCCACCCGGAAATCACGTGGGCCCCACCCGGAAATCACGTGGGCCCCACCCGGAAATCACGTGGGCCCCACCCGGAAATCACGTGGGCCCCACCCGGAAATCACGTGGGCCCCACCCGGAAATCACGTGGGCCCCACCCGGAAATCACGTGGGCCCCACGGGGAAATCACCTGGGCCCCACCCGGAAATCACGTGGGCCCCACCCGGAAATCACGTGGGCCCCACCCGGAAATCACGTGGGCCCCACGGGGAAATCACGTGGGCCCCACCCGGAAATCACGTGGGGCCCACCCGGAAATCACGTGGGCCCCACCCGGAAATCACGTGGGCCCCACCCGGAAATCACGTGGGGCCCACCCGGAAATCACGTAGGCCCCACCCGGAAATCACGTGGGCCCCACGGGGAAATCACGTGGGCCCCACCCGGAAATCACGTGGGCCCCACCCGGAAATCACGTGGGCCCCACGGGGAAATCACGTGGGCCCCACCCGGAAATCACGTGGGCCCCACCCGGAAATCACGTGGGCCCCACCCGGAAATCACGTGGGCCCCACGGGGAAATCACGTGGGCCCCACCCGGAAATCACGTGTGCCTCACCCGGAAATCACGTGGGCCCCACCCGGAAATCACGTGGGCCCCACCCGGAAATCACGTGGGCCCCACGGGGAAATCACGTGGGCCCCACCCGGAAATCACGTGGGCCACACGGGGAAATCACGTGGGCCCCACCCGGAAATCACGTGGGCCCCACCCGGAAATCACGTGGGCCCCACCCGGAAATCACGTGGGCCCCCAGGGTAAATCACGTGGGCCCCACCCGGAAATCACGTGGGCCCCACCCAGAAATCACGTGGGCCCCACCCGGAAATCACGTGGGCCCCACCCGGAAATCACGTGGGCCCCACCCGCAAATCACGTGGGCCCCACCCGGAAATCACGTGGGCCCCACCCGGAAATCACGTGGGCCCCACCCGGAAATCACGTGGGCCCCACCCGGAAATCACGTGGGCCCCACCCGGAAATCACGTGGGCCCCACCCTGAAATCACGTGGGCCCCACCCGGAAATCACGTGGGCCCCACCCGGAAATCACGTGGGCGCCACCCGGAAATCACGTGGGCCCCCAGGGGAAATCACGTGGGCCCCACCCGGAAATCACGTGGGCCCCACCCGGAAATCACGTGGGCCCCCAGGGGAAATCACGTGGGCCCCACCCGGAAATCACGTGGGCCCCACCCGGAAATCACGTGGGCCCCACCCGGAAATCACGTGGGCCCCACCCGGAAATCACGTGGACCCCACCCGGAAATCACGTGGGCCCCACCCGGAAATCACGTGGGCCCCACCCGGAAATCACGTGGGCCCCACCCGGAAATCACGTGGGCCCCACCCGGAAATCACGTGGGCCCCACGGGGAAATCACGTGGGCCCCACGGGGAAATCACGTGGGCCCCACGGGGAAATCACGTGGGCCCCACCCGGAAATCACGTGGGCCCCACCCGGAAATCACGTGGGCCCCACCCGGAAATCACGTGGGCCCCACCCGGAAATCACGTGGGCCCCACCCGGAAATCACGTGGGCCCCACCCGGAAATCACGTGGGCCCCACCCGGAAATCACGTGGGCCCCACGGGGAAATCACGTGGGCCCCACGGGGAAATCACGTGAGCCCCACGGGGAAATCACGTGGGCCCCACCCGGAAATCACGTTGGCCCCACCCGGAAATCACGTGGGCCCCACCCGGAAATCACGTGGGCCCCACCCGGAAATCACGTGGGCCCCACCCGGAAATCACCTGGGCCCCACCCGGAAATCACGTGGGCCCCACCCGGAAATCACGTGGGCCCCACCCGGAAATCACGTGGGCCCCACGGGGAAATCACGTGGGCCCCACCCGGAAATCACGTGGGCCCCACCCGGAAATCACGTGGGCCCCACGGGGAAATCACGTGGGCCCCCAGGGGAAATCACGTGGGCCCCACCCGGAAATCACGTGGGCCCCACCCGGAAATCACGTGGGCCCCACCCGGAAATCACGTGGGCCCCACCCGGAAATCACGTGGGCCCCACCCGGAAATCACGTGGGGCCCACCCGGAAATCACGTGGGCCCCACGGGGAAATCACGTGGGGCCCACCCGGAAATCACGTGGGCCCCACCCGGAAATCACGTGGGCCCCACCCGGAAATCATGTGGGCCCCCAGGGGAAATCACGTGGGCCCCACCCGGAAATCACGTGGGCCCCACCCGGAAATCACGTGGGCCCCACCCGGAAATCACGTGGGCCCCACGGGGAAATCACGTGGGCCCCACCCGGAGATCACGTGGGCCCCACCCGGAAATCACGTGGGCCCCACCCGGAAATCACGTGGGCCCCACCCGGAAATCACGTGGGGCCCACCCGGAAATCACGTGGGCCCCACGGGGAAATCACGTGGGGCCCACCCGGAAATCACGTGGGCCCCACCCGGAAATCACGTGGGCCCCACCCGGAAATCACGTGGGCCCCACCCGGAAATCACGTGGGCCCCACCCGGAAATCACGTGGGCGCCACCCGGAAATCACGTGGGCCCCACCCGGAAATCACGTGGGCCCCACCCGGAAATCACGTGGGCCCCACGGGGAAATCACGTGGGCCCCACCCGGAAATCACGTGTGCCCCACCCGGAAATCACGTGTGCCCCACCCGGAAATCACGTGGGCCCCACCCGGAAATCACGTGGGCCCCACCCGGAAATCACGTGGGCCCCACCCGGAAATCACGTGGGCCCCACCCGGAAATCACGTGGGCCCCCAGGGGAAATCACGTGGGCCCCACCCGGAAATCACGTGGGCCCCACCCGGAAATCACGTGGGCCCCACCCGGAAATCACGTGGGCCCCACCCGGAAATCACGTGGACCCCACCCGGAAATCACGTGGGCCCCACCCGGAAATCACGTGGGCCCCACCCGGAAATCACGTGGGCCCCACGGGGAAATCACGTGGGCCCCACGGGGAAATCACGTGGGCCCCACGGGGAAATCACGTGGGCCCCACGGGGAAATCACGTGGGCCCCACCCGGAAATCACGTGGGCCCCACCCGGAAATCACGTGGGCCCCACCCGGAAATCACGTGGGCCCCACCCGGAAATCACGTGGGCCCCACCCGGAAATCACGTGGGCCCCACCCGGAAATCACGTGGGCCCCACGGGGAAATCACGTGGGCCCCACCCGGAAATCACGTGGAGCCCACCCGGAAATCACGTGGGCCCCACCCGGAAATCACGTGGGCCCCACCCGGAAATCACGTGGGCCCCACCCGGAAATCACGTGGGCCCCACCCGGAAATCACGTGGGCCCCACCCGGAAATCACGTGGGCCCCACCGGGAAATCACGTGGGCCCCACCCGGAAATCACGTGGGCCCCACCCGGAAATCACGTGGGCCCCACCCGGAAATCACGTGGGCCCCCAGGGGAAATCACGTGGGCCCCCAGGGGAAATCACGTGGGCCCCACCCGGAAATCACGTGGGCCCCACGGGGAAATCCCGTGGGCCCCCAGGGGAAATCACGTGGGCCCCACCCGGAAATCACGTGGGCCCCATCCGGAAATCACGTGGGCCCCCCGGGGAAATCATGTGGGCCCCACCAGGAAATCACGTGGGCCCCACCCGGAAATCACGTGGGCCCCACCCGGAAATCACGTGGGCCCCACCCGGAAATCACGTGGGCCCCACCCGGAAATTTCGTGGGCCCCACGCGGAAATCACGTGGGCCCCACCCGGAAATCACGTGGGCCCCACCCGGAAATCACGTGGGCCCCACGGGGAAATCACGTGGGCCCCACCCGGAAATCACGTGGGCCCCACCCGGAAATCACGTGGGCCCCACCCGGAAATCACGTGGGCCCCACCCGGAAATCACGTGGGCCCCACCCGGAAATCACGTGGGCCCCACGGGGAAATCACGTGGGCCCCACCCGGAAATCACGTGGGCCCCACCCGGAAATCACGTGGGCCCCACCCGGAAATCACGTGGGCCCCACCCGGAAATCACGTGGGCCCCACCCGGAAATCACGTGGGCCCCACCCGGAAATCACGTGGGCCCCCAGGGGAAATCACGTGGGCCCCACCCGGAAATCACGTGGGCCCCACCCGGAAATCACGTGGGCCCAACCCGGAAATCACGTGTGCCTCACCCGGAAATCACGTGGGCCCCACCCGGAAATCACGTGGGCCCCACCCGGAAATCACGTGGGCCCCACCCGGAAATCACGTGGGCCCCACCCGGAAATCACGTGTGCCCCACCCGGAAATCACGTGGGCCCCACCCGGAAATCACGTGGGCCCCACGGGGAAATCACGTGGGCCCCACCCGGAAATCACGTGGGCCCCACCCGGAAATCACGTGGGCCCCACCCGGAAATCACGTGGGCCCCACCCGGAAATCACGTGGGCCTCACGGGGAAATCACGTGGGCCCCCAGGGGAAATCACGAGGGCCCCACCCGGAAATCACGTGTGCCCCACCCGGAAATCACGTGGGCCCCACCCGGAAATGTCGTGGGCCCCACCCGGAAATCCCGTGGGCCCCACGGGGAAATCACGTGGGCCCCACCCGGAAATCACGTGTGCCCCACCCGGAAATCACGTGGGCCCCACCCGGAAATCACGTGGGCCCCACGAGGAAATCACGTGGGCCCCACGGGGAAATCACGTGGGCCCCACCCGGAAATCACGTGGGCCCCACCCGGAAATCACGTGGGCCCCACCCGGAAATCACGTTGGCCCCACCCGGAAATCACGTGGGCCCCCAGGGGAAATCACGTGGGCCCCACCCGGAAATCACGTGGGCCCCACCCGGAAATCACGTGGGCCCCACCCGGAAATCACGTGGGCCCCACCCGGAAATCACGTGGGCCCCACCCGGAAATCACGTTTGCCCCACCCGGAAATCACGTGGGCCCCGCCCGGAAATCACGTGGGCCCCGCCCGGAAATCACGTGGGCCCCACCCGGAAATCACGTGGGCCCCACCCGGAAATCACGTGGGCCCCACGGGGAAATCACGTGGGCCCCCAGGGGAAATCACGTGGGCCCCCCCCGGAAATCACGTGGGCCCCACCCGGAAATCACGTGGGCCCCACCCGGAAATCACGTGGGCCCCACCCGGAAATCACGTGGGCCCCACCCGGAAATCACGTGGGCCCCACCCGGAAATCACGTGGGCCCCACCCGGAAATCACATTTGCCCCACCCGGAAATCACGTGGGCCCCGCCCGGAAATCACGTGGGCCCCACCCGGAAATCACGTGGGCCCCACCCGGAAATCACGTGGGCCCCACCCGGAAATCACGTGGGCCCCACCCGGAAATCACGTGGGCCCCCAGGGGAAATCACGTGGGCCCCACCCGGAAATCACGTGGGCCCCACCCGGAAATCACGTGAGCCCCACCCGGAAATCACGTGGGCCCCACGGGGAAATCACGTGGGCCCCACCTGTAAATCACGTGGGCCCCACCCGGAAATCACGTGGGCCCCACCCGGAAATCACGTGGGCCCCCAGGGGAAATCACGTGGGCCCCACCCGGAAATCACGTGGGCCCCACCCGGAAATCACTTGGGCCCCACCCGGAAATCACGTGGGCCCCACCCGGAAATCACGTGGGCCCCACGGGGAAGTCACGTGGGCCCCACCTGGAAATCACGTGGGCCCCACCCGGAAATCACGTGGGCCCCACCCGGAAATCACGTGGGCCCCCAGGGGAAATCACGTGGGCCCCACCCGGAAATCACGTGGGCCCCACCCGGAAATCACTTGGGCCCCACCCGGAAATCACGTGGGCCCCACCCGGAAATCACGTGGGCCCCACCCGGAAATCACGTGGGCCCCACCCGGAAATCACGTTGGCCCCACCCGGAAATCACGTGGGCCCCCAGGGGAAATCACGTGGGCCCCACCCGGAAATCACGTGGGCCCCACCCGGAAATCACGTGGGCCCCACCCGGAAATCACGTGGGCCCCACCCGGAAATCACGTGGGCCCCACCCGGAAATCACGTGGGCCCCACCCGGAAATCACGTGGGCCCCACCCGGAAATCACGTGGGCCCCACCCGGAAATCACGTGGGCCCCACCCGGAAATCACGTGGGCCCCACCCGGAAACCACGTGGCCCCCACCCGGAAAGCACGTGGGCCCCACCCGGAAATCACGTTGGCCCCACCCGGAAATCACGTGGGCCCCCACCCGGAAATCACGTGGGCCCCACCCGGAAATCACGTGGGCCCCGCCCGGAAATCACGTGGGCCCCACCCGGAAATCACGTGGGCCCCACCCGGAAATCACGTGGGCCCCACCCGGCAATCACGTGGGCCCCACCCGGACATCACGTGGGCCCCACCCGGAAATCACGTGGGCCCCACCCCGAAATCACGTGGGCCCCACCCGGAAATCACGTGGGCCCCACCCGGAAATCACGTGGGCCCCGCCCGGAAATCACGTGGGCCCCGCCCGGAAATCACGTGGGCCCCACCCGGAAATCACGTGGGCCCCACCCGGAAATCACGTGGGCCCCACGGGGAAATCACGTGGGCCCCCAGGGGAAATCACGTGGGCCCCACCCGGAAATCACGTGGGCCCCACCCGGAAATCACGTGGGCCCCACCCGGAAATCACGTGGGCCCCACCCGGAAATCACGTGGGCCCCACCCGGAAATCACGTGGGCCCCACCCGGAAATCACGTGGGCCCCACCCGGAAATCACATTTGCCCCACCCGGAAATCACGTGGGCCCCGCCCGGAAATCACGTGGGCCCCACCCGGAAATCACGTGGGCCCCACCCGGAAATCACGTGGGCCCCACCCGGAAATCACGTGGGCCCCACCCGGAAATCACGTGGGCCCCCAGGGGAAATCACGTGGGCCCCACCCGGAAATCACGTGGGCCCCACCCGGAAATCACGTGAGCCCCACCCGGAAATCACGTGGGCCCCACGGGGAAATCACGTGGGCCCCACCTGTAAATCACGTGGGCCCCACCCGGAAATCACGTGGGCCCCACCCGGAAATCACGTGGGCCCCACACGGACATCACGTGGGCCCCAACCGGAAATCACGTGGGCCCCACCCGGAAATCACGTGGGCCCCACCCGGAAATCACGTTTGCCCCACCCGGAAATCACGTGGGCCCCGCCCGGAAATCACGTGGGCCCCGCCCGGAAATCACGTGGGCCCCACCCGGAAATCACGTGGGCCCCACCCGGAAATCACGTGGGCCCCACGGGGACATCACGTGGGCCCCCAGGGGACATCACGTGGGCCCCACCCGGAAATCACGTGGGCCCCACCCGGAAATCACGTGGGCCCCACCCGGAAATCACGTGGGCCCCACCCGGAAATCACGTGGGCCCCACCCGGAAATCACGTGGGCCCCACCCGGAAATCACGTGGGCCCCACCCGGAAATCACATTTGCCCCACCCGGAAATCACGTGGGCCCCGCCCGGAAATCACGTGGGCCCCACCCGGAAATCACGTGGGCCCCACCCGGAAATCACGTGGGCCCCACCCGGAAATCACGTGGGCCCCACCCGGAAATCACGTGGGCCCCCAGGGGAAATCACGTGGGCCCCACCCGGAAATCACGTGGGCCCCACCCGGAAATCACGTGAGCCCCACCCGGAAATCACGTGGGCCCCACGGGGAAATCACGTGGGCCCCACCTGTAAATCACGTGGGCCCCACCCGGAAATCACGTGGGCCCCACCCGGAAATCACGTGGGCCCCCAGGGGAAATCACGTGGGCCCCACCCGGAAATCACGTGGGCCCCACCCGGAAATCACTTGGGCCCCACCCGGAAATCACGTGGGCCCCACCCGGAAATCACGTGGGCCCCACGGGGAAGTCACGTGGGCCCCACCTGGAAATCACGTGGGCTCCACCCGGAAATCACGTGGGCCCCACCCGGAAATCACGTGGGCCCCCAGGGGAAATCACGTGGGCCCCACCCGGAAATCACGTGGGCCCCACCCGGAAATCACTTGGGCCCCACCCGGAAATCACGTGGGCCCCACCCGGAAATCACGTGGGCCCCACCCGGAAATCACGTGGGCCCCACCCGGAAATCACGTTGGCCCCACCCGGAAATCACGTGGGCCCCCAGGGGAAATCACGTGGGCCCCACCCGGAAATCACGTGGGCCCCACCCGGAAATCACGTGGGCCCCACCCGGAAATCACGTGGGCCCCACCCGGAAATCACGTGGGCCCCACCCGGAAATCACGTGGGCCCCACCCGGAAATCACGTGGGCCCCACCCGGAAATCACGTGGGCCCCACCCGGAAATCACGTGGGCCCCACCCGGAAATCACGTGGGCCCCACCCGGAAATCACGTGGGCCCCACCCGGAAATCACGTGGGCCCCACCCGGAAATCACGTGGGCCCCACCCGGAAATCACGTGGGCCCCACCCGGAAATCACGTGGGCCCCACCCGGAAATCACGTGGGCCCCACCCGGAAATCACGTGGGCCCCACCCGGAAATCACGTGGGCCTCACCCGGAAATCACGTGGGCCCCACCTGGAAATCACGTGGGGCCCACCCGGAAATCACGTGGGCCCCACCCGGAAATCACGTGGGCCCCACCCGGAAATCACGTGGGCCCCACGGGGAAATCACGTGGGCCCCACCCGGAAATCACGTGGGCCCCACCCGGAAATCACGTGGGCCCCACCCGGAAATCACGTGGGCCCCACCCGGAAATCACGTGGGCCCCACCCGGAAATCACGTGGGCCCCACCCGGAAATCACGTGGGCCCCACCCGGAAATCACGTGGGCCCCACCCGGAAATCACGTGGGCCCCACCCGGAAATCACGTGGGCCCCACCCGGAAATCACGTGGGCCCCACGGGGAAATCACCTGGGCCCCACCCGGAAATCACGTGGGCCCCACCCGGAAATCACGTGGGCCCCACCCGGAAATCACGTGGGCCCCACGGGGAAATCACGTGGGCCCCACCCGGAAATCACGTGGGGCCCACCCGGAAATCACGTGGGCCCCACCCGGAAATCACGTGGGCCCCACCCGGAAATCACGTGGGCCCCACCCGGAAATCACGTGGGCCCCACCCGGAAATCACGTGGGCCCCACCCGGAAATCACGTGGGGTCCACCCGGAAATCACGTGGGCCCCACCCGGAAATCACGTGTGCCCCACCCGGAAATCACGTGGGCCCCACCCGGAACTCACGTGGGCCCCACCCGGAAATCAGGTGGGCCCCACCCGGAAATCACGTGGGCCCCACGGGGAAATCACGTGGGCCCCACCCGATAATCACGTGGGCCCCACCCGGAAATCACGTGGGCCCCACCCGGAAATCACGTCGGCCCCACCCGGAAATCACGTGGGCCCCACCCGGAAATCACGTGGGCCCCACCCGGAAATCACGTGGGCCCCACCCGGAAATCACGTGGGCCCCACCCGGAAATCACGTGGGGTCCACCCGGAAATCACGTGGGCCCCACCCGGAAATCACGTGTGCCCCACCCGGAAATCACGTGGGCCCCACCCGGAAATCACGTGGGCCCCACCCGGAAATCACGTGGGCCCCACCCGGAAATCAGGTGGGCCCCACCCGGAAATCACGTGGGCCGAACGGGGAAATCACGTGGGCCCCACCCGATAATCACGTGGGCCCCACCCGGAAATCACGTGGGCCCCACCCGGAAATCACGTGGGCCCCACCCGGAAATCACGTGGGCCCCACCCGGAAATCACGTGGGCCCCACCCGGAAATCACGTGGGCCCCACCCGGAAATCACGTGGGGCCCACCCGGAAATCACGTGGGCCCCACCCGGAAATCACGTGGGCCCCACCCGGAAATCACGTGGGCCCCACCCGGAAATCACGTGGGCCCCACCCTGAAATCACGTGGGCCCCACGGGGAAATCACGTGGGCCCCACCCGGAAATCACGTGGGCCCCACGGGGAAATCACGTGGGCCCCACCCGGAAATCACGTGGGCCCCACCCGGAAATCACGTGGGCCCCACCCGGAAATCACGTGGGCCCCACCCGGAAATCACGTGGGCCCCACCCGGACATCACGTGGGCCCCACGGGGAAATCACGTGGGCCCCACCCGGAAATCACGTGGGCCCCACCCGGAAATCACGTGGGCCCCACGCGGAAATCACGTGGGCCCCCAGGGGAAATCACGTGGGCCCCACCCGGAAATCACGTGGGCCCCACCCGGAAATCACGTGGGCCCCACCCGGAAATCACGTGGGCCCCACCCGGAAATCACGTGGGCCCCACCCGGAAATCACGTGGGCCCCACCCGGAAATCACGTGGGCCCCACCCGGAAATCACGTGGGCCCCACAGGGAAATCACGTGGGCCCCACCCGGAAATCACGTGGGCCCCACCCGGAAATCACGTGGGCCCCACCCGGAAATCACGTGGGCCCCACCCGGAAATCACGTGGGGCCCACCCGGAAATCACGTGGGCCCCACAGGGAAATCACGTGGGCCCCACCCGGAAATCACGTGGGCCCCACCCGGAAATCACGTGGGCCCCACCCGGAAATCACGTGGGCCCCACCCGGAAATCACGTGGGCCCCACCCGGAAATCACGTGGGCCCCACCCGGAAATCACGTGGGCCCCACGGGGAAATCACGTGGGCCACACCCGGAAATCACGTGGGCCCCACCCGGAAATCACGTGGGCCCCACCCGGAAATCACGTGGGCCCCACCCGGAAATCACGTGGGCCCCACCCGGAAATCACGTGGGCCCCACCCGGAAATGACGTGGTCCCCACCCGGAAATCACGTGGGCCCCACCCTGAAATCACGTGGGCCCCACGGGGAAATCACGTGGGCCCCACCCGGAAATCACGTGGGCCCCACCCGGAAATCACGTGGGCCCCACAGGGAAATCACGTGGGCCCCACCCGGAAATCAGGTGGGCCCCACCCGGAAATCACGTGGGCCCCACCCGGAAATCACGTGGGCCCCACCCGGAAATCACGTGGGCCCCACCCGGAAATCACGTGGGCCCCACGGGGAAATCACGTGGGCCCCACCCGGAAATCACGTGGGCCCCACCCGGAAATCACGTGGGCCCCACGCGGAAATCACGTGGGCCCCCAGGGGAAATCACGTGGGCCCCACCCGGAAATCACGTGGGCCCCACCCGGAAATCACGTGGGCCCCACCCGGAAAACACGTGGGCCCCACCCGGAAATCACGTTGGCCCCACCCGGAAATCACGTGGGCCCCACCCGGAAATCACGAGGGCCCCACCCGGAAATCACGTGGGCCCCACCTGGAAATCAGGTGGGCCCCACCAGGAAATCACGTGGGCCCCACCCGGAAATCACGTGGGCCCCACCCGGAAATCACGTGGGCCCCACCCGGAAATCACGTGTGCCCCACGGGGAAATCACGTGGGCCCCACCCGGAAATCACGTGGGCCCCACCCGGAAATCACGTGGGCCCCACCCGGAAATCACGTGGGCCCCACCCGGAAATCACGTGGGCCCCACCCGGAAATCACGTGGGCACCACCCGGAAATCACGTGGGCCCCACCCGGAAATCACGTGGGCCCCACCCGGAAATCACGTGGGCCCCCAGGGGAAATCACGTGGGCCCCACCCGGAAATCACGTGGGCCCCACCCGGAAATCACGTGGGGCCCACCCGGAAATCACGTGGGCCCCACGGGGAAATCACGTGGGCCCCACCCGGAAATCACGTGGGCCCCACCCGGAAATCACTTGGGGCCCACCCGGAAATCACGTGGGGCCCACCCGGAAATCACGTGGGCCCCACGGGGAAATCACGTGGGCCCCACCCGGAAATCACGTGGGCCCCACCCGGAAATCACGCGGGCCCCACCCGGAAATCACGTGGGCCCCACCAGGAAATCACGTGGGCCCCACCCGGAAATCACGTGGGCCCCACCCGGAAATCACGTGGGCCCCACCCGGAAATCCCGTGGGCCCCCAGGGGAAATCACGTGGGCCCCACCCGGAAATCACGTGGGCCCCACCCGGAAATCACGTGGGCCCCACCCGAAATGACGTGGTCCCCACCCGGAAATCACGTGGGCCCCACCCTGAAATCACGTGGGCCCCACGGGGAAATCACGTGGGCCCCACCCGGAAATCACGTGGGCCCCACCCGGAAATCACGTGGGCCCCACCCGGAAATCACGTGGGCCCCACGGGGAAATCACGTGGGCCCCACCCGGAAATCACGTGGGCCCCACCCGGAAATCACGTGGGCCCCACCCGGAAATCACGTGGGCCCCACCCGGAAATCACGTGGGCCCCACCCGGACATCACGTGGGCCCCACGGGGAAATCACGTGGGCCCCACCCGGAAATCACGTGGGCCCCACCCGGAAATCACGTGGGCCCCACGCGGAAATCACGTGGGCCCCCAGGGGAAATCACGTGGGCCCCACCCGGAAATCACGTGGGCCCCACCCAGAAATCACGTGGGCCCCACCCGGAAATCACGTGGGCCCCACCCGGAAATCACGTGGGCCCCACCCGGAAATCACGTGGGCCCCACCCGGAAATCACGTGGGCCCCACAGGGAAATCACGTGGGCCCCACCCGGAAATAACGTGGGCCCCACCCGGAAATCACGTGGGCCCCACCCGGAAATCACGTGGGCCCCACCCGGAAATCACGTGGGGCCCACCCGGAAATCACGTGGGCCCCACAGGGAAATCACGTGGGCCCCACCCGGAAATCAGGTGGGCCCCACCCGGAAATCACGTGGGCCCCACCCGGAAATCACGTGGGCCCCCCCGGAAATCACGAGGGCCCCACGGGGAAATCACGTGGGCCCCACCCGGAAATCACGTGGGCCCCACCCGGAAATCAAGTGGGCCCCACCCAGAAATCACGTGGGCCCCACCCGGAAATCACGTGGGCCCCCAGGGGAAATCACGTGGGCCCCACCCGGAAATCACGTGGGCCCCACCCGGAAATCACGTGGGGCCCACCCGGAAATCACGTGGGCCCCACAGGGAAATCACGTGGGCCTCACCCGGAAATCAGGTGGGCCCCACCCGGAAATCACGTGGGCCCCACCCGGAAATCACGTGGGCCCCCCCGGAAATCACGAGGGCCCCACGGGGAAATCACGTGGGCCCCACCCGGAAATCACGTGGGCCCCACCCGGAAATCACGTGGGCCCCACCCGGAAATCACGTGGGCCCCACCCGGAAATCACGTGGGCCCCCAGGGGAAATCACGTGGGCCCCACCCGGAAATCACGTGGGCCCCACCCGGAAATCACGTGGGCCCCACCCGGAAATCACGTGGGCCCCACCCGGAAATCACGTGGGCCCCACCCGGAAATCACGTGGGCCCCACCCTGAAATCACGTGGGCCCCACGGGGAAATCACGTGGGCCCCACCCGGAAATCACGTGGGCCCCACCCGGAAATCACGTGGGCCCCACCCGGAAATCACGTGGGCCCCACCCGGAAATCACGTGGGCCCCACGGGGAAATCACGTGGGCCCCACCCGGAAATCACGTGGGCCCCACGGGGAAATCACGTGGGCCCCCAGGGGAAATCACGTGGGCCCCACCCGGAAATCTCGTGGGCCCCACCCGGAAATCACGTGGGCCCCACCCGGAAATCACGTGGGGCCCACCCGGAAATCACGTGGGCCCCACCCGGAAATCACGTGGGCCCCACCCGGAAATCACGTGGGCCCCACCCGGAAATCACGTGGGCCCCACCCGGAAATCACGTGGGCCCCACCCGGAAATCACGTGGGCCCCACCCGGAAATCACGTGGGCCCCACCCGGAAATCACGTGGGCCCCACCCGGAAATCACGTGGGCCCCACCCGGAAATCACGTGGGCCCCACGCGGAAATCACGTGGGCCCCCAGGGGAAATCACGTGGGCCCCACCCGGAAATCACGTGGGCCCCACCCGGAAATCACGTGGGCCCCACCCGGAAAACACGTGGGCCCCACCCGGAAATCACGTTGGCCCCACCCGGAAATCACGTGGGCCCCACCCGGAAATCACGAGGGCCCCACCCGGAAATCACGTGGGCCCCACCCGGAAATCAGGTGGGCCCCACCAGGAAATCACGTGGGCCCCACCCGGAAATCACGTGGGCCCCACCCGGAAATCACGTGGGCCCCACCCGGAAATCACGTGTGCCCCACGGGGAAATCACGTGGGCCCCACCCGGAAATCACGTGGGCCCCACCCGGAAATCACGTGGGCCCCACCCGGAAATCACGTGGGCCCCACCCGGAAATCACGTGGGCCCCACCCGGAAATCACGTGGGCCCCACCCGGAAATCACGTGGGCCCCACCCGGAAATCACGTGGGCCCCCAGGGGAAATCACGTGGGCCCCACCCGGAAATCACGTGGGCCCCACCCGGAAATCACGTGGGGCCCACCCGGAAATCACGTGGGCCCCACGGGGAAATCACGTGGGCCCCACCCGGAAATCACGTGGGCCCCACCCGGAAATCACTTGGGGCCCACCCGGAAACCACGTGGGGCCCACCCGGAAATCACGTGGGCCCCACGGGGAAATCACGTGGGCCCCACCCGGAAATCACGTGGGCCCCACCCGGAAATCACGTGGGCCCCACCCGGAAATCACGTGGGCCCCACCAGGAAATCACGTGGGCCCCACCCGGAAATCACGTGGGCCCCACCCGGAAATCACGTGGGCCCCACCCGGAAATCCCGTGGGCCCCCAGGGGAAATCACGTGGGCCCCACCCGGAAATCACGTGGGCCACACCCGGATATCACGTGGGGCCCACCCGGAAATCACGTGGGCCCCACGGGGAAATCACGTGGGCCCCGCCCGGAAATCACGTGGGCCCCACCCGGAAATCACGTGGGCCCCACCCGGAAATCACGTGGGCCCCACCCGGAAATCACGTGGGCCCCACGGGGAAATCACGTGGGACCCACCCGGAAATCACGTGGGCCCCACCCGGAAATCACGTGGGCCCCACCCGGAAATCACGTGGGCCCCACCCGGAAATCACGTGGGCCCCACCCGGAAATCACGAGGGCCCCACCCGGAAATCACGTGGGCCCCACCCGGAAATCACGTGGGGCCCACCCGGAAATCACGTGGGCCCCACCCGGAAATCACGTGGGCCCCACCCGGAAATCACGTGGGCCCCACCCGGAAATCACGTGGGCCCCACCCGGAAATGACGTGGTCCCCACCCGGAAATCACGTGGGCCCCACCCTGAAATCACGTGGGCCCCACGGGGAAATCACGTGGGCCCCACCCGGAAATCACGTGGGCCCCACCCGGAAATCACGTGGGCCCCACCCGGAAATCACGTGGGCCCCACCCGGAAATCACGTGGGCCCCACGGGGAAATCACGTGGGCCCCACCCGGAAATCACGTGGGCCCCACGGGGAAATCACGTGGGCCCCCAGGGGAAATCACGTGGGCCCCACCCGGAAATCTCGTGGGCCCCACCCGGAAATCACGTGGGCCCCACCCGGAAATCACGTGGGCCCCACCCGGAAATCACGTGGGGCCCACCCGGATTCACGTGGGCCCCACCCGGAAATCACGTGGGCCCCACCCGGAAATCACGTGGGCCCCACCCGGAAATCACGTGGGCCCCACCCGGAAATCACGTGGGCCCCACCCGGAAATCACGTGGGCCCCACCCGGAAATCACGTGGGCCCCACCCGGAAATCACGTGGGCCCCACCCGGAAATCACGTGGGCCCCACCCGGAAATCACGTGGGCCCCACCCGGAAATCACGTGGGCCCCACGCGGAAATCACGTGGGCCCCCAGGGGAAATCACGTGGGCCCCACCCGGAAATCACGTGGGCCCCACCCGGAAATCACGTGGGCCCCACCCGGAAATCACGTGGGCCCCACCCGGAAATCACGTGGGCCCCACCCGGAAATCACGTGGGCCCCACCCGGAAATCACGTGTGCCCCACGGGGAAATCACGTGGGCCCCACCCGGAAATCACGTGGGCCCCACCCGGAAATCACGTGGGCCCCACCCGGAAATCACGTGGGCCCCACCCGGAAATCACGTGGGCCC
The DNA here is from genome assembly GCF_042477335.2 of Ovis canadensis. NCBI lineage: Eukaryota > Metazoa > Chordata > Mammalia > Artiodactyla > Bovidae > Ovis > Ovis canadensis. Next base: position 11,970,079 of record NC_091260.1, on the reverse strand, counting down.
CACCCGGAAATCACGTGGGCCCCACCCGGAAATCACGTGGGCCCCACCCGGAAATCACGTGGGCCCCACCCGGAAATCACGTGGGCCCCACGGGGAAATCACGTGGGCCCCACCCGGAAATCACGTTTGCCCCACCCGGAAATCACGTGGGCCCCACCCGGAAATCACGTGGGCCCCACCCGGAAATCACGTGGGCCCCACCCGGAAATCATGTGGGCCCCACCCAGAAATCACGTGGGCCCCACCCGGAAATCACGTGGGCCCCACCCGGAAATCACGTGGGCCCCACCCGGAAATCACGTGGGCCCCACGGGGAAATCCCGTGGGCCCCCAGGGGAAATCACGTGGGCCCCACCCGGAAATCACGTGGGCCCCACCCGGAAATCACGTGGGCCCCCAGGGGAAATCACGTGGGCCCCACCCGGAAATCACGTGGGCCCCACCCGGAAATCACGTGGGCCCCACCCGGAAATCACGTGGGGCCCACCCGGATATCACGTGGGCCCCACGGGGAAATCACGTGGGCCCCCAGGGGAAATCACGTGGGCCCCCAGGGGAAATCACGTGGGCCCCACCCGGAAATCACGTGGGCCCCACCCGGAAATCACGTGGGCCCCACCCGGAAATCACGTGGGCCCCACCCGGAAATCACGTGGGCCCCACCCGGAGATCACGTGGGCACCACTCGGAGATCACGTGGGCCCCACCCGGAAATCACGTGGGCCCCACCCGGAAATCACGTGGGCCCCACCCGGAAATCACGTGGGCCCCACCCGGAAATCACGTGGGCCCCCCCGGAAATCACGAGGGCCCCACGGGGAAATCACGTGGGCCCCACCCGGAAATCACGTGGGCCCCACCCGGAAATCACGTGGGCCCCACCCGGAAATCACGTGGGCCCCACCCGGAAATCACGTGGGCCCCCAGGGGAAATCACGTGGGCCCCACCCGGAAATCACGTGGGCCCCACCCGGAAATCACGTGGGCCCCACCCGGAAATCACGTGGGCCCCACCCGGAAATCACGTGGGCCCCACCCGGAAATCACGTGGGCCCCACCCTGAAATCACGTGGGCCCCACGGGGAAATCACGTGGGCCCCACCCGGAAATCACGTGGGCCCCACCCGGAAATCACGTGGGCCCCACCCGGAAATCACGTGGGCCCCACCCGGAAATCACGTGGGCCCCACGGGGAAATCACGTGGGCCCCACCCGGAAATCACGTGGGCCCCACGGGGAAATCACGTGGGCCCCCAGGGGAAATCACGTGGGCCCCACCCGGAAATCTCGTGGGCCCCACCCGGAAATCACGTGGGCCCCACCCGGAAATCACGTGGGGCCCACCCGGAAATCACGTGGGCCCCACCCGGAAATCACGTGGGCCCCACCCGGAAATCACGTGGGCCCCACCCGGAAATCACGTGGGCCCCACCCGGAAATCACGTGGGCCCCACCCGGAAATCACGTGGGCCCCACCCGGAAATCACGTGGGCCCCACCCGGAAATCACGTGGGCCCCACCCGGAAATCACGTGGGCCCCACCCGGAAATCACGTGGGCCCCACGCGGAAATCACGTGGGCCCCCAGGGGAAATCACGTGGGCCCCACCCGGAAATCACGTGGGCCCCACCCGGAAATCACGTGGGCCCCACCCGGAAAACACGTGGGCCCCACCCGGAAATCACGTTGGCCCCACCCGGAAATCACGTGGGCCCCACCCGGAAATCACGAGGGCCCCACCCGGAAATCACGTGGGCCCCACCCGGAAATCAGGTGGGCCCCACCAGGAAATCACGTGGGCCCCACCCGGAAATCACGTGGGCCCCACCCGGAAATCACGTGGGCCCCACCCGGAAATCACGTGTGCCCCACGGGGAAATCACGTGGGCCCCACCCGGAAATCACGTGGGCCCCACCCGGAAATCACGTGGGCCCCACCCGGAAATCACGTGGGCCCCACCCGGAAATCACGTGGGCCCCACCCGGAAATCACGTGGGCCCCACCCGGAAATCACGTGGGCCCCACCCGGAAATCACGTGGGCCCCCAGGGGAAATCACGTGGGCCCCACCCGGAAATCACGTGGGCCCCACCCGGAAATCACGTGGGGCCCACCCGGAAATCACGTGGGCCCCACGGGGAAATCACGTGGGCCCCACCCGGAAATCACGTGGGCCCCACCCGGAAATCACTTGGGGCCCACCCGGAAACCACGTGGGGCCCACCCGGAAATCACGTGGGCCCCACGGGGAAATCACGTGGGCCCCACCCGGAAATCACGTGGGCCCCACCCGGAAATCACGTGGGCCCCACCCGGAAATCACGTGGGCCCCACCAGGAAATCACGTGGGCCCCACCCGGAAATCACGTGGGCCCCACCCGGAAATCACGTGGGCCCCACCCGGAAATCCCGTGGGCCCCCAGGGGAAATCACGTGGGCCCCACCCGGAAATCACGTGGGCCCCACCCGGATATCACGTGGGGCCCACCCGGAAATCACGTGGGCCCCACGGGGAAATCACGTGGGCCCCGCCCGGAAATCACGTGGGCCCCACCCGGAAATCACGTGGGCCCCACCCGGAAATCACGTGGGCCCCACCCGGAAATCACGTGGGCCCCACGGGGAAATCACGTGGGACCCACCCGGAAATCACGTGGGCCCCACCCGGAAATCACGTGGGCCCCACCCGGAAATCACGTGGGCCCCACCCGGAAATCACGTGGGCCCCACCCGGAAATCACGAGGGCCCCACCCGGAAATCACGTGGGCCCCACCCGGAAATCACGTGGGGCCCACCCGGAAATCACGTGGGCCCCACCCGGAAATCACGTGGGCCCCACCCGGAAATCACGTGGGCCCCACCCGGAAATCACGTGGGCCCCACCCGGAAATGACGTGGTCCCCACCCGGAAATCACGTGGGCCCCACCCTGAAATCACGTGGGCCCCACGGGGAAATCACGTGGGCCCCACCCGGAAATCACGTGGGCCCCACCCGGAAATCACGTGGGCCCCACCCGGAAATCACGTGGGCCCCACCCGGAAATCACGTGGGCCCCACGGGGAAATCACGTGGGCCCCACCCGGAAATCACGTGGGCCCCACGGGGAAATCACGTGGGCCCCCAGGGGAAATCACGTGGGCCCCACCCGGAAATCTCGTGGGCCCCACCCGGAAATCACGTGGGCCCCACCCGGAAATCACGTGGGCCCCACCCGGAAATCACGTGGGGCCCACCCGGATTCACGTGGGCCCCACCCGGAAATCACGTGGGCCCCACCCGGAAATCACGTGGGCCCCACCCGGAAATCACGTGGGCCCCACCCGGAAATCACGTGGGCCCCACCCGGAAATCACGTGGGCCCCACCCGGAAATCACGTGGGCCCCACCCGGAAATCACGTGGGCCCCACCCGGAAATCACGTGGGCCCCACCCGGAAATCACGTGGGCCCCACCCGGAAATCACGTGGGCCCCACGCGGAAATCACGTGGGCCCCCAGGGGAAATCACGTGGGCCCCACCCGGAAATCACGTGGGCCCCACCCGGAAATCACGTGGGCCCCACCCGGAAATCACGTGGGCCCCACCCGGAAATCACGTGGGCCCCACCCGGAAATCACGTGGGCCCCACCCGGAAATCACGTGTGCCCCACGGGGAAATCACGTGGGCCCCACCCGGAAATCACGTGGGCCCCACCCGGAAATCACGTGGGCCCCACCCGGAAATCACGTGGGCCCCACCCGGAAATCACGTGGGCCCCACCCGGAAATCACGTGGGCCCCACCCGGAAATCACGTGGGCCCCACCCGGAAATCACGTGGGCCCCACCCGGAAATCACGTGGGCCCCACGGGGAAATCACGTGGGCCCCACCCGGAAATCACGTTTGCCCCACCCGGAAATCACGTGGGCCCCACCCGGAAATCACGTGGGCCCCACCCGGAAATCACGTGGGCCCCACCCGGAAATCATGTGGGCCCCACCCAGAAATCACGTGGGCCCCACCCGGAAATCACGTGGGCCCCACCCGGAAATCACGTGGGCCCCACCCGGAAATCACGTGGGCCCCACGGGGAAATCCCGTGGGCCCCCAGGGGAAATCACGTGGGCCCCACCCGGAAATCACGTGGGCCCCACCCGGAAATCACGTGGGCCCCCAGGGGAAATCACGTGGGCCCCACCCGGAAATCACGTGGGCCCCACCCGGAAATCACGTGGGCCCCACCCGGAAATCACGTGGGGCCCACCCGGATATCACGTGGGCCCCACGGGGAAATCACGTGGGCCCCCAGGGGAAATCACGTGGGCCCCCAGGGGAAATCACGTGGGCCCCACCCGGAAATCACGTGGGCCCCACCCGGAAATCACGTGGGCCCCACCCGGAAATCACGTGGGCCCCACCCGGAAATCACGTGGGCCCCACCCGGAGATCACGTGGGCACCACTCGGAGATCACGTGGGCCCCACCCGGAAATCACGTGGGCCCCACCCGGAAATCACGTGGGCCCCACCCGGAAATCACGTGGGCCCCACCCGGAAATCACGTGGGCCCCACCCGGAAATCACGTGGGCCCCACCCGGAAATCACGTGGGCCCCACCCGGAAATCACGTGGGCCCCACCCGGAAATGACGTGGGCCCCACCCGGAAATCACGAGGGCACCACGGGGAAATCACGTGGGCCCCACCCGGAAATCACGTGGGCCCCACCCGGAAATCACGTGGGCCCCACCCGGAAATCACGTGGGCCCAACCCGGAAATCACGTGGGCCCCACACGGAAATCACGTGGGCCCCACGGGGAAATCCCGTGGGCCCCCAGGGGAAATCACGTGGGCCCCACCCGGAAATCACGAGGGCCCCACCCGGAAATCACGTGGGCCCCACGGGGAAATCACGTGGGCCCCACCCGGAAATCACGTGGGCCCCACCCGGAAATCACGTGGGCCCCACGGGGAAATCACGTGGGCCCCACCCGGAAATCACGTGTGCCCCACCCGGAAATCACGTGGGCCCCACCCGGAAATCACGTGGGCCCCACCCGGAAATCACGTGGGCCCCACGGGGAAATCACGTGGGCCCCACCCGGAAATCACGTGGGCCCCACCCGGAAATCACGTGGGCCCCACCCGGAAATCACGTGGGCCCCACCCGGAAATCACGTGGGCCCCACCCGGAAATCACGTGGGCCACACGGGGAAATCACGTGGGCCCCACCCGGAAATCACGTGGGCCCCACCCGGAAATCACGTGGGCCCCACCCGGAAATCACGTGGGCCCCACCCGGAAATCACGTGGGCCCCACCCGGAAATCACGTGGGCCCCCAGGGGAAATCACGTGGGCCCCACCCGGAAATCACGTGGGCCCCACCCGGAAATCACGTGGGCCCCCAGGGGAAATCACGTGGGCCCCACCCGGAAATCACGTGGGCCCCACCCGGAAATCACGTGGGCCCCACCCGGAAATCACGTGGGCCCCACCCGGAAATCACGTGGGCCCCACCCGGAAATCACGTGGGCCCCACACGGAAATCACGTGGGCCCCACCCGGAAATCACGTGGGCCCCACCCGGAAATCACGTGGGCCCCACGGGGAAATCACGTGGGCCCCACCCGGAAATCACGTGGGCCCCACCCGGAAATCACGTGGGCCCCACCCGGAAATCACGTGGGCCCCACCCGGAAATCACGTGGGCCCCACCCGGAAATCACGTGGGCCCCACGGGGAAATCCCGTGGGCCCCCAGGGGAAATCACGTGGGCCCCACCCGGAAATCACGTGGGCCCCACGGGGAAATCCCGTGGGCCCCCAGGGGAAATCACGTGGGCCCCACCCGGAAATCACGTGGGCCCCATCCGGAAATCACGTGGGCCCCCAGGGGAAATCATGTGGGCCCCACCAGGAAATCACGTGGGCCCCACCCGGAAATCACGTGGGCCCCACCCGGAAATCACGTGGGCCCCACCCGGAAATCACGTGGGCCCCACCCGGAAATTTCGTGGGCCCCACGCGGAAATCACGTGGGCCCCACCCGGAAATCACGTGGGCCCCACCCGGAAATCACGTGGGCCCCACGGGGAAATCACGTGGGCCCCACCTGGAAATCACGTGGGCCCCACCCGGAAATCACGTGGGCCCCACCCGGAAATCACGTGGGCCCCACCCGGAAATCACGTGGGCCCCACCCGGAAATCACGTGGGCCCCACGGGGAAATCACGTGGGCCCCACCCGGAAATCACGTGGGCCCCACCCGGAAATCACGTGGGCCCCACCCGGAAATCACGTGGGCCCCACCCGGAAATCACGTGGGCCCCACCCGGAAATCACGTGGGCCCCACCCGGAAATCACGTGGGCCCCCAGGGGAAATCACGTGGGCCCCACCCGGAAATCACGTGGGCCCCACCCGGAAATCACGTGGGCCCAACCCGGAAATCACGTGTGCCTCACCCGGAAATCACGTGGGCCCCACCCGGAAATCACGTGGGCCCCACCCGGAAATCACGTGGGCCCCACCCGGAAATCACGTGTGCCCCACCCGGAAATCACGTGGGCCCCACCCGGAAATCACGTGGGCCCCACGGGGAAATCACGTGGGCCCCACCCGGAAATCACGTGGGCCCCACCCGGAAATCACGTGGGCCCCACCCGGAAATCACGTGGGCCCCACCCGGAAATCACGTGGGCCTCACGGGGAAATCACGTGGGCCCCCAGGGGAAATCACGAGGGCCCCACCCGGAAATCACGTGTGCCCCACCCGGAAATCACGTGGGCCCCACCCGGAAATCACGTGGGCCCCACCCGGAAATCACGTGGGCCCCACGGGGAAATCACGTGGTCCCCACCCGGAAATCACGTGTGCCCCACCCGGAAATCACGTGGGCCCCACCTGGAAATCACGTGGGCCCCACGAGGAAATCACGTGGGCCCCACCTGGAAATCACGTGGGCCCCACCCGGAAATCACGTGGGCCCCACCCGGAAATCACGTGGGCCCCACCCGGAAATCACGTTGGCCCCACCCGGAAATCACGTGGGCCCCCAGGGGAAATCACGTGGGCCCCACCCGGAAATCACGGGGGCCCCACCCGGAAATCACGAGGGCCCCACCCGGAAATCCCGTGGGCCCCACCCGGAAATCACGTGGGCCCCACCCGGAAATCACGTTTGCCCCACCCGGAAATCACGTGGGCCCCGCCCGGAAATCACGTGGGCCCCGCCCGGAAATCACGTGGGCCCCACCCGGAAATCACGTGGGCCCCACCCGGAAATCACGTGGGCCCCACGGGGAAATCACGTGGGCCCCCACGGGGAAATCACGTGGGCCCCACGCGGAAATCACGTGGGCCCCACCCGGAAATCACGTGGGCCCCACCCGGAAATCACGTGGGCCCCACCCGGAAATCACGTGGGCCCCACCCGGAAATCACGTGGGCCCCACCCGGAAATCACGTGGGCCCCACCCGGAAATCACATTTGCCCCCCCGGAAATCACGTGGGCCCCGCCCGGAAATCACGTGGGCCCCACCCGGAAATCACGTGGGCCCCACCCGGAAATCACGTGGGCCCCACCCGGAAATCACGTGGGCCCCACCCGGAAATCACGTGGGCCCCCAGGGGAAATCACGTGGGCCCCACCCGGAAATCACGTGGGCCCCACCCGGAAATCACGTGAGCCCCACCCGGAAATCACGTGGGCCCCACGGGGAAATCACGTGGGCCCCACCTGTAAATCACGTGGGCCCCACCCGGAAATCACGTGGGCCCCACCCGGAAATCACGTGGGCCCCCAGGGGAAATCACGTGGGCCCCACCCGGAAATCACGTGGGCCCCACCCGGAAATCACTTGGGCCCCACCCGGAAATCACGTGGGCCCCACCCGGAAATCACGTGGGCCCCACGGGGAAGTCACGTGGGCCCCACCTGGAAATCACGTGGGCCCCACCCGGAAATCACGTGGGCCCCACCCGGAAATCACGTGGGCCCCCAGGGGAAATCACGTGGGCCCCACCCGGAAATCACGTGGGCCCCACCCGGAAATCACTTGGGCCCCACCCGGAAATCACGTGGGCCCCACCCGGAAATCACGTGGGCCCCACCCGGAAATCACGTGGGCCCCACCCGGAAATCACGTTGGCCCCACCCGGAAATCACGTGGGCCCCCAGGGGAAATCACGTGGGCCCCACCCGGAAATCACGTGGGCCCCACCCGGAAATCACGTGGGCCCCACCCGGAAATCACGTGGGCCCCACCCGGAAATCACGTGGGCCCCACCCGGAAATCACGTGGGCCCCACCCGGAAATCACGTGGGCCCCACCCGGAAATCACGTGGGCCCCACCCGGAAATCACGTGGGCCCCACCCGGAAATCACGTGGGCCCCACCCGGAAATCACGTGGGCCCCACCCGGAAATCACGTTGGCCCCACCCGGAAATCACGTGGGCCCCCAGGGGAAATCACGTGGGCCCCACCCGGAAATCACGTGGGCCCCACCCGGAAATCACGTGGGCCCCACCCGGAAATCACGTGGGCCCCACCCGGAAATCACGTGGGCCCCACCCGGAAATCACGTTTGCCCCACCCGGAAATCACGTGGGCCCCGCCCGGAAATCACGTGGGCCCCGCCCGGAAATCACGTGGGCCCCACCCGGAAATCACGTGGGCCCCACCCGGACATCACGTGGGCCCCACGGGGAAATCACGTGGGCCCCCAGGGGGCATCACGTGGGCCCCACCCGGAAATCACGTGGGCCCCACCCGGAAATCACGTGGGCCCCACCCGGAAATCACGTGGGCCCCACCCGGAAATCACGTGGGCCCCACCCGGAAATCACGTGGGCCCCACCCGGAAATCACGTGGGCCCCACCCGGAAATCACATTTGCCCCACCCGGAAATCACGTGGGCCCCGCCCGGAAATCACGTGGGCCCCACCCGGAAATCACGTGGGCCCCACCCGGAAATCACGTGGGCCCCACCCGGAAAACACGTGGGCCCCACCCGGAAATCACGTGGGCCCCCAGGGGAAATCACGTGGGCCCCACCCGGAAATCACGTGGGCCCCACCCGGAAATCACGTGAGCCCCACCCGGAAATCACGTGGGCCCCACGGGGAAATCACGTGGGCCCCACCTGTAAATCACGTGGGCCCCACCCGGAAATCACGTGGGCCCCACCCGGAAATCACGTGGGCCCCCAGGGGAAATCACGTGGGCCCCACCCGGAAATCACGTGGGCCCCACCCGGAAATCACTTGGGCCCCACCCGGAAATCACGTGGGCCCCACCCGGAAATCACGTGGGCCCCACGGGGAAGTCACGTGGGCCCCACCTGGAAATCACGTGGGCCCCACCCGGAAATCACGTGGGCCCCACCCGGAAATCACGTGGGCCCCCAGGGGAAATCACGTGGGCCCCACCCGGAAATCACGTGGGCCCCACCCGGAAATCACTTGGGCCCCACCCGGAAATCACGTGGGCCCCACCCGGAAATCACGTGGGCCCCACCCGGAAATCACGTGGGCCCCACCCGGAAATCACGTTGGCCCCACCCGGAAATCACGTGGGCCCCCAGGGGAAATCACGTGGGCCCCACCCGGAAATCACGTGGGCCCCACCCGGAAATCACGTGGGCCCCACCCGGAAATCACGTGGGCCCCACCCGGAAATCACGTGGGCCCCACCCGGAAATCACGTGGGCCCCACCCGGAAATCACGTGGGCCCCACCCGGAAATCACGTGGGCCCCACCCGGAAATCACGTGGGCCCCACCCGGAAATCACGTGGGCCCCACCCGGAAATCACGTGGGCCCCACCCGGAAATCACGTGGGCCCCACCCGGAAATCACGTGGGCCCCACCCGGAAATCACGTGGGCCCCACCCGGAAATCACGTGGGCCCCACCCGGAAATCACGTGGGCCTCACCCGGAAATCACGTGGGCCCCACCTGGAAATCACGTGGGGCCCACCCGGAAATCACGTGGGCCCCACCCGGAAATCACGTGGGCCCCACCCGGAAATCACGTGGGCCCCACGGGGAAATCACGTGGGCCCCACCCGGAAATCACGTGGGCCCCACCCGGAAATCACGTGGGCCCCACCCGGAAATCACGTGGGCCCCACCCGGAAATCACGTGGGCCCCACCCGGAAATCACGTGGGCCGAACCCGGAAATCACGTGGGCCCCACCCGGAAATCACGTGGGCCCCACCCGGAAATCACGTGGGCCCCACCCGGAAATCACGTGGGCCCCACCCGGAAATCACGTGGGCCCCACCCGGAAATCACGTGGGCCCCACGGGGAAATCACCTGGGCCCCACCCGGAAATCACGTGGGCCCCACCCGGAAATCACGTGGGCCCCACCCGGAAATCACGTGGGCCCCACGGGGAAATCACGTGGGCCCCACCCGGAAATCACGTGGGGCCCACCCGGAAATCACGTGGGCCCCACCCGGAAATCACGTGGGCCCCACCCGGAAATCACGTGGGCCCCACCCGGAAATCACGTGGGCCCCACCCGGAAATCACGTGGGCCCCACCCGGAAATCACGTGGGGTCCACCCGGAAATCACGTGGGCCCCACCCGGAAATCACGTGGGCCCCACCCGGAAATCACGTGGGCCCCACCCGGAAATCACGTGGGCCCCACCCGGAAATCAGGTGGGCCCCACGGGGAAATCACGTGGGCCCCACGGGGAAATCACGTGGGCCCCACCCGATAATCACGTGGGCCCCACCCGGAAATCACGTGGGCCCCACCCGGAAATCACGTCGGCCCCACCCGGAAATCACGTGGGCCCCACCCGGAAATCACGTGGGCCCCACCCGGAAATCACGTGGGCCCCACCCGGAAATCACGTGGGCCCCACCCGGAAATCACGTGGGGTCCACCCGGAAATCACGTGGGCCCCACCCGGAGATCTCGTGGGCCCCACCCGTAAATCACGTGGGCCCCACCCGGAAATCACGTGGGCCCCACCCGGAAATCACGTGGGCCCCACCCGGAAATCAGGTGGGCCCCACCCGGAAATCACGTGGGCCGAACGGGGAAATCACGTGGGCCCCACCCGATAATCACGTGGGCCCCACCCGGAAATCACGTGGGCCCCACCCGGAAATCACGTGGGCCCCACCCGGAAATCACGTGGGCCCCACAAGGAAATCACGTGGGCCCCACCCGGAAATCACGTGGGCCCCACCCGGAAATCACGTGGGGCCCACCCGGAAATCACGTGGGCCCCACCCGGAAATCACGTGGGCCCCACCCGGAAATCACGTGGGCCCCACCCGGAAATCACGTGGGCCCCACCCTGAAATCACGTGGGCCCCACGGGGAAATCACGTGGGCCCCACCCGGAAATCACGTGGGCCCCACGGGGAAATCACGTGGGCCCCACCCGGAAATCACGTGGGCCCCACCCGGAAATCACGTGGGCCCCACCCGGAAATCACGTGGGCCCCACCCGGAAATCACGTGGGCCCCACCCGGACATCACGTGGGCCCCACGGGGAAATCACGTGGGCCCCACCCGGAAATCACGTGGGCCCCACCCGGAAATCACGTGGGCCCCACGCGGAAATCACGTGGGCCCCCAGGGGAAGTCACGTGGGCCCCACCCGGAAATCACGTGGGCCCCACCCGGAAATCACGTGGGCCCCACCCGGAAATCACGTGGGCCCCACCCGGAAATCACGTGGGCCCCACCCGGAAATCATGTGGGCCCCACCCGGAAATCACGTGGGCCCCACCCGGAAATCACGTGGGCCCCACAGGGAAATCACGTGGGCCCCACCCGGAAATCACGTGGGCCCCACCCGGAAATCACGTGGGCCCCACCCGGAAATCACGTGGGCCCCACCCGGAAATCACGTGGGGCCCACCCGGAAATCACGTGGGCCCCACAGGGAAATCACGTGGGCCCCACCCGGAAATCACGTGGGCCCCACCCTGAAATCACGTGGGCCCCACCCGGAAATCACGTGGGCCCCACCCGGAAATCACGTGGGCCCCACCCGGAAATCACGTGGGCCCCACCCGGAAATCACGTGGGCCCCACCCGGAAATCACGTGGGCCACACCCGGAAATCACGTGGGCCCCACCCGGAAATCACGTGGGCCCCACCCGGAAATCACGTGGGCCCCACCCGGAAATCACGTGGGCCCCACCCGGAAATCACGTGGGCCCCACCCGGAAATGACGTGGTCCCCACCCGGAAATCACGTGGGCCCCACCCTGAAATCACGTGGGCCCCACGGGGAAATCACGTGGGCCCCACCCGGACATCACGTGGGCCCCACCCGGAAATCACGGGGGCCCCACCCGGAAATCACGTGGGCCCCACCCGGAAATCAGGTGGGCCCCACCCGGAAATCACGTGGGCCCCACCCGGAAATCACGTGGGCCCCACCCGGAAATCACGTGGGCCCCACCCGGAAATCACGTGGGCCCCACGGGGAAATCACGTGGGCCCCACCCGGAAATCACGTGGGCCCCACCCGGAAATCACGTGGGCCCCACGCGGAAATCACGTGGGCCCCCAGGGGAAATCACGTGGGCCCCACCCGGAAATCACGTGGGCCCCACCCGGAAATCACGTGGGCCCCACCCGGAAAACACGTGGGCCCCACCCGGAAATCACGTTGGCCCCACCCGGAAATCACGTGGGCCCCACCCGGAAATCACGAGGGCCCCACCCGGAAATCACGTGGGCCCCACCTGGAAATCAGGTGGGCCCCACCAGGAAATCACGTGGGCCCCACCCGGAAATCACGTGGGCCCCACCCGGAAATCACGTGGGCCCCACCCGGAAATCACGTGTGCCCCACGGGGAAATCACGTGGGCCCCACCCGGAAATCACGTGGGCCCCACCCGGAAATCACGTGGGCCCCACCCGGAAATCACGTGGGCCCCACCCGGAAATCACGTGGGCCCCACCCGGAAATCACGTGGGCACCACCCGGAAATCACGTGGGCCCCACCCGGAAATCACGTGGGCCCCACCCGGAAATCACGTGGGCCCCCAGGGGAAATCACGTGGGCCCCACCCGGAAATCACGTGGACCCACCCGGAAATCACGTGGGGCCCACCCGGAAATCACGTGGGCCCCACGGGGAAATCACGTGGGCCCCACCCGGAAATCACGTGGGCCCCACCCGGAAATCACTTGGGGCCCACCCGGAAATCACGTGGGGCCCACCCGGAAATCACGTGGGCCCCACGGGGAAATCACGTGGGCCCCACCCGGAAATCACGTGGGCCCCACCCGGAAATCACGCGGGCCCCACCCGGAAATCACGTGGGCCCCACCAGGAAATCACGTGGGCCCCACCCGGAAATCACGTGGGCCCCACCCGGAAATCACGTGGGCCCCACCCGGAAATCCCGTGGGCCCCCAGGGGAAATCACGTGGGCCCCACCCGGAAATCACGTGGGCCCCACCCGGAAATCACGTGGGCCCCACCCGAAATGACGTGGTCCCCACCCGGAAATCACGTGGGCCCCACCCTGAAATCACGTGGGCCCCACGGGGAAATCACGTGGGCCCCACCCGGAAATCACGTGGGCCCCACCCGGAAATCACGTGGGCCCCACCCGGAAATCACGTGGGCCCCACGGGGAAATCACGTGGGCCCCACCCGGAAATCACGTGGGCCCCACCCGGAAATCACGTGGGCCCCACCCAGAAATCACGTGGGCCCCACCCGGAAATCACGTGGGCCCCACCCGGACATCACGTGGGCCCCACGGGGAAATCACGTGGGCCCCACCCGGAAATCACGTGGGCCCCACCCGGAAATCACGTGGGCCCCACGCGGAAATCACGTGGGCCCCCAGGGGAAATCACGTGGGCCCCACCCGGAAATCACGTGGGCCCCACCCGGAAATCACGTGGGCCCCACCCGGAAATCACGTGGGCCCCACCCGGAAATCACGTGGGCCCCACCCGGAAATCACGTGGGCCCCACCCGGAAATCACGTGGGCCCCACAGGGAAATCACGTGGGCCCCACCCGGAAATAACGTGGGCCCCACCCGGAAATCACGTGGGCCCCACCCGGAAATCACGTGGGCCCCACCCGGAAATCACGTGGGGCCCACCCGGAAATCACGTGGGCCCCACAGGGAAATCACGTGGGCCCCACCCGGAAATCAGGTGGGCCCCACCCGGAAATCACGTGGGCCCCACCCGGAAATCACGTGGGCCCCCCCGGAAATCACGAGGGCCCCACGGGGAAATCACGTGGGCCCCACCCGGAAATCACGTGGGCCCCACCCGGAAATCAAGTGGGCCCCACCCGGAAATCACGTGGGCCCCACCCGGAAATCACGTGGGCCCCCAGGGGAAATCACGTGGGCCCCACCCGGAAATCACGTGGGCCCCACCCGGAAATCACGTGGGGCCCACCCGGAAATCACGTGGGCCCCACAGGGAAATCACGTGGGCCTCACCCGGAAATCAGGTGGGCCCCACCCGGAAATCACGTGGGCCCCACCCGGAAATCACGTGGGCCCCCCCGGAAATCACGAGGGCCCCACGGGGAAATCACGTGGGCCCCACCCGGAAATCACGTGGGCCCCACCCGGAAATCACGTGGGCCCCACCCGGAAATCACGTGGGCCCCACCCGGAAATCACGTGGGCCCCCAGGGGAAATCACGTGGGCCCCACCCGGAAATCACGTGGGCCCCACCCGGAAATCACGTGGGCCCCACCCGGAAATCACGTGGGCCCCACCCGGAAATCACGTGGGCCCCACCCGGAAATCACGTGGGCCCCACCCTGAAATCACGTGGGCCCCACGGGGAAATCACGTGGGCCCCACCCGGAAATCACGTGGGCCCCACCCGGAAATCACGTGGGCCCCACCCGGAAATCACGTGGGCCCCACCCGGAAATCACGTGGGCCCCACGGGGAAATCACGTGGGCCCCACCCGGAAATCACGTGGGCCCCACGGGGAAATCACGTGGGCCCCCAGGGGAAATCACGTGGGCCCCACGCGGAAATCTCGTGGGCCCCACCCGGAAATCACGTGGGCCCCACCCGGAAATCACGTGGGGCCCACCCGGAAATCACGTGGGCCCCACCCGGAAATCACGTGGGCCCCACCCGGAAATCACGTGGGCCCCACCCGGAAATCACGTGGGCCCCACCCGGAAATCACGTGGGCCCCACCCGGAAATCACGTGGGCCCCACCCGGAAATCACGTGGGCCCCACGGGGAAATCACGTGGGCCCCACCCGGAAATCACGTGGGCCCCACCCGGAAATCACGTGGGCCCCACGCGGAAATCACGTGGGCCCCCAGGGGAAATCACGTGGGCCCCACCCGGAAATCACGTGGGCCCCACCCGGAAATCACGTGGGCCCCACCCGGAAAACACGTGGGCCCCACCCGGAAATCACGTTGGCCCCACCCGGAAATCACGTGGGCCCCACCCGGAAATCACGAGGGCCCCACCCGGAAATCACGTGGGCCCCACCCGGAAATCAGGTGGGCCCCACCAGGAAATCACGTGGGCCCCACCCGGAAATCACGTGGGCCCCACCCGGAAATCACGTGGGCCCCACCCGGAAATCACGTGTGCCCCACGGGGAAATCACGTGGGCCCCACCCGGAAATCACGTGGGCCCCACCCGGAAATCACGTGGGCCCCACCCGGAAATCACGTGGGCCCCACCCGGAAATCACGTGGGCCCCACCCGGAAATCACGTGGGCCCCACCCGGAAATCACGTGGGCCCCACCCGGAAATCACGTGGGCCCCCAGGGGAAATCACGTGGGCCCCACCCGGAAATCACGTGGGCCCCACCCGGAAATCACGTGGGGCCCACCCGGAAATCACGTGGGCCCCACGGGGAAATCACGTGGGCCCCACCCGGAAATCACGTGGGCCCCACCCGGAAATCACTTGGGGCCCACCCGGAAACCACGTGGGGCCCACCCGGAAATCACGTGGGCCCCACGGGGAAATCACGTGGGCCCCACCCGGAAATCACGTGGGCCCCACCCGGAAATCACGTGGGCCCCACCCGGAAATCACGTGGGCCCCACCAGGAAATCACGTGGGCCCCACCCGGAAATCACGTGGGCCCCACCCGGAAATCACGTGGGCCCCACCCGGAAATCCCGTGGGCCCCCAGGGGAAATCACGTGGGCCCCACCCGGAAATCACGTGGGCCCCACCCGGATATCACGTGGGGCCCACCCGGAAATCACGTGGGCCCCACGGGGAAATCACGTGGGCCCCGCCCGGAAATCACGTGGGCCCCACCCGGAAATCACGTGGGCCCCACCCGGAAATCACGTGGGCCCCACCCGGAAATCACGTGGGCCCCACGGGGAAATCACGTGGGACCCACCCGGAAATCACGTGGGCCCCACCCGGAAATCACGTGGGCCCCACCCGGAAATCACGTGGGCCCCACCCGGAAATCACGTGGGCCCCACCCGGAAATCACGAGGGCCCCACCCGGAAATCACGTGGGCCCCACCCGGAAATCACGTGGGGCCCACCCGGAAATCACGTGGGCCCCACCCGGAAATCACGTGGGCCCCACCCGGAAATCACGTGGGCCCCACCCGGAAATCACGTGGGCCCCACCCGGAAATGACGTGGTCCCCACCCGGAAATCACGTGGGCCCCACCCTGAAATCACGTGGGCCCCACGGGGAAATCACGTGGGCCCCACCCGGAAATCACGTGGGCCCCACCCGGAAATCACGTGGGCCCCACCCGGAAATCACGTGGGCCCCACCCGGAAATCACGTGGGCCCCACGGGGAAATCACGTGGGCCCCACCCGGAAATCACGTGGGCCCCACGGGGAAATCACGTGGGCCCCCAGGGGAAATCACGTGGGCCCCACCCGGAAATCTCGTGGGCCCCACCCGGAAATCACGTGGGCCCCACCCGGAAATCACGTGGGCCCCACCCGGAAATCACGTGGGGCCCACCCGGATTCACGTGGGCCCCACCCGGAAATCACGTGGGCCCCACCCGGAAATCACGTGGGCCCCACCCGGAAATCACGTGGGCCCCACCCGGAAATCACGTGGGCCCCACCCGGAAATCACGTGGGCCCCACCCGGAAATCACGTGGGCCCCACCCGGAAATCACGTGGGCCCCACCCGGAAATCACGTGGGCCCCACCCGGAAATCACGTGGGCCCCACCCGGAAATCACGTGGGCCCCACGCGGAAATCACGTGGGCCCCCAGGGGAAATCACGTGGGCCCCACCCGGAAATCACGTGGGCCCCACCCGGAAATCACGTGGGCCCCACCCGGAAATCACGTGGGCCCCACCCGGAAATCACGTGGGCCCCACCCGGAAATCACGTGGGCCCCACCCGGAAATCACGTGTGCCCCACGGGGAAATCACGTGGGCCCCACGGGGAAAGCACGTGGGCCCCACCCGGAAATCACGTGGGCCCCACCCGGAAATCACGTGGGCCCCACCCGGAAATCACGTGGGCCCCACCCGGAAATCACGTGGGCCGCACCCGGAAATCACGTGGGCCCCACCCGGAAATCACGTGGGCCCCACCCGGAAATCACGTGGGCCCCACGGGGAAATCACGTGGGCCCCACCCGGAAATCACGTTTGCCCCACCCGGAAATCACGTGGGCCCCACCCGGAAATCACGTGGGCCCCACCCGGAAATCACGTGGGCCCCACCCGGAAATCATGTGGGCCCCACCCGGAAATCACGTGGGCCCCACCCGGAAATCACGTGGGCCCCACCCGGAAATCACGTGGGCCCCACCCGGAAATCACGTGGGCCCCACGGGGAAATCCCGTGGGCCCCCAGGGGAAATCACGTGGGCCCCACCCGGAAATCACGTGGGCCCCACCCGGAAATCACGTGGGCCCCCAGGGGAAATCACGTGGGCCCCACCCGGAAATCACGTGGGCCCCACCCGGAAATCACGTGGGCCCCACCCGGAAATCACGTGGGGCCCACCCGGATATCACGTGGGCCCCACGGGGAAATCACGTGGGCCCCCAGGGGAAATCACGTGGGCCCCCAGGGGAAATCACGTGGGCCCCACCCGGAAATCACGTGGGCCCCACCCGGAAATCACGTGGGCCCCACCCGGAAATCACGTGGGCCCCACCCGGAAATCACGTGGGCCCCACCCGGAGATCACGTGGGCACCACTCGGAGATCACGTGGGCCCCACCCGGAGATCACGTGGGCCCCACCCGGAAATCACGTGGGCCCCACCCGGAAATCACGTGGGCCCCACCCGGAAATCACGTGGGCCCCACCCGGAAATCACGTGGGCCCCACCCGGAAATCACGTGGGCCCCACCCGGAAATCACGTGGGCCCCACCCGGAAATGACGTGGGCCCCACCCGGAAATCACGAGGGCACCACGGGGAAATCACGTGGGCCCCACCCGGAAATCACGTGGGCCCCACCCGGAAATCACGTGGGCCCCACCCGGAAATCACGTGGGCCCAACCCGGAAATCACGTGGGCCCCACACGGAAATCACGTGGGCCCCACGGGGAAATCCCGTGGGCCCCCAGGGGAAATCACGTGGGCCCCACCCGGAAATCACGAGGGCCCCACCCGGAAATCACGTGGGCCCCACGGGGAAATCACGTGGGCCCCACCCGGAAATCACGTGGGCCCCACCCGGAAATCACGTGGGCCCCACGGGGAAATCACGTGGGCCCCACCCGGAAATCACGTGTGCCCCACCCGGAAATCACGTGGGCCCCACCCGGAAATCACGTGGGCCCCACCCGGAAATCACGTGGGCCCCACGGGGAAATCACGTGGGCCCCACCCGGAAATCACGTGGGCCCCACCCGGAAATCACGTGGGCCCCACCCGGAAATCACGTGGGCCCCACCCGGAAATCACGTGGGCCCCACCCGGAAATCACGTGGGCCACACGGGGAAATCACGTGGGCCCCACCCGGAAATCACGTGGGCCCCACCCGGAAATCACGTGGGCCCCACCCGGAAATCACGTGGGCCCCACCCGGAAATCACGTGGGCCCCACCCGGAAATCACGTGGGCCCCCAGGGGAAATCACGTGGGCCCCACCCGGAAATCACGTGGGCCCCACCCGGAAATCACGTGGGCCCCCAGGGGAAATCACGTGGGCCCCACCCGGAAATCACGTGGGCCCCACCCGGAAATCACGTGGGCCCCACCCGGAAATCACGTGGGCCCCACCCGGACATCACGTGGGCCCCACCCGGAAATCACGTGGGCCCCACCCGGAAATCACGTGGGCCCCACCCGGAAATCACGTGGGCCCCACCCGGAAATCACGTGGGCCCCACCCGGAAATCACGTGGGCCCCACCCGGAAATCACGTGGGCCCCACCCGGAAATCACTTGGGCCCCACCCGGAAATCACGTGGGCCCCACCCGGAAATCACGTGGGCCCCACCCGGAAATCACGTGGGCCCCACCCGGAAATCACGTGGGCCCCACCCGGAAATCACGTGGGCCCCACCCGGAAATCACGTGGGCCCCACGGGGAAATCACGTGGGCCCCACCCGGAAATCACGAGGGCCCCACCCGGAAATCACGTGGGCCCCACCCGGAAATCACGTGGTCCCCACCCGGAAATCACGTGGGCCCCCAGGGGAAATCACGTGGGCCCCACCCGGAAATCACGTGGGCCCCACGGGGAAATCACGTGGGCCCCACGGGGAAATCACGTGGGCCCCACCCGGAAATCACGTGTGCCCGACCCGGAAATCACGTGGGCCCCACCCGGAAATCACGTGGGCCCCACCCGGAAATCACGTGGGCCCCACCCGGAAATCACGTGGGCCCCACCCGGAAATCACGTGGGCCCCACACGGAAATCACGTGTGCCCCACCCGGAAATCACGTGGGCCCCACCCGGAAATCACGTGGGCCCCACGGGGAAATCACGTGCGCCCCACCCGGAAATCACGTGGGCCCCACCCGGAAATCACGTGGGCCCCACCCGGAAATCACGTGGGCCCCACCCGGAAATCACGTGGGGCCCACCCGGAAATCACGTGGGCCCCACCCGGAAATCACGTGGGCCCCACCCGGAAATCACGTGGGCCCCACCCGGAAATCACGTGGGCCCCACGGGGAAATCACGTGGGCCCCACCCGGAAATCACGTGGGCCCCACCCGGAAATCACGTGGGCCCCACCCGGAAATCACGTGGGCCCCCAGGGGAAATCACGTGGGCCCCACCCGGAAATCACGTGGGCCCCACCCGGAAATCACGTGGGCCCCACCCGGAAATCACGTGGGCCCCACCCGGAAATCACGTGGGCCCCACGGGGAAATCACGTGGGCCCCACCCGGAAATCACGTGGGCCACACCCGGAAATCACGTGGGCCCCACCCGGAAATCACGTGGGCCCCACCCGGAAATCACGTGGGCCCCACCCGGAAATCACGTGGGCCCCACCCGGAAATCACGTGGGCCCCACCCGGAAATCACGTGGGCCCCACCCGGAAATCACGTGGGCCCCACGGGGAAATCACCTGGGCCCCACCCGGAAATCACGTGGGCCCCACCCGGAAATCACGTGGGCCCCACCCGGAAATCACGTGGTCCCCACCCGGAAATCACGTGGGCCCCCAGGGGAAATCACGTGGGCCCCACCCGGAAATCACGTGGGCCCCACCCGGAAATCACGTGGGCCCCACGGGGAAATCACGTGGGCCCCACCCGGAAATCACGTGGGCCCGACCCGGAAATCACGTGGGCCCCACCCGGAAATCACGTGGGCCCCACCCGGAAATCACGTGGGCCCCACCCGGAAATCACGTGGGCCCCACCCGGAAATCACGTGGGCCCCACACGGAAATCACGTGTGCCCCACCCGGAAATCACGTGGGCCCCACCCGGAAATCACGTGGGCCCCACGGGGAAATCACGTGGGCCCCACCCGGAAATCACGTGGGCCCCACCCGGAAATCACGTGGGCCCCACCCGGAAATCACGTGGGCCCCACCCGGAAATCACGTGGGCCCCACCCGGAAATCACGTGGGCCCCACGGGGAAATCACGTGGGCCCCACCCGGAAATCACGTGGGCCCCACCCGGAAATCACGTGGGGCCCACCCGGAAATCACGTGGGCCCCACCCGGAAATCACGTGGGCCCCACGGGGAAATCACGTGGGACCCACCCGGAAAACACGTGGGCCCCACCCGGAAATCACGTGGGCCCCACGGGGAAATCACGTGGGCCCCCAGGGGAAATCACGTGGGCCCCACCCGGAAATCACGTGGGCCCCACGGGGAAATCACGTGGGCCCCACCCGGAAATCACGTGGGCCCCACCCGGAAATCACGTGGGCCCGACCCGGAAATCACGTGGGCCCCACCCGGAAATCACATGGGCCCCACCCGGAAATCACGTGGGCCCCACCCGGAAATCACGTGGGCCCCACCCGGAAATCACGTGGGCCCCACCCGGAAATCACGTGGGCCCCACCCGGAAATGACGTGGGCCCCACCCGGAAATCACGTGGGCCCCACGGGGAAATCACGTGGGCCCCACCCGGAAATCACGTGGGCCCCACCCGGAAATCACGTGGGCCCCACCCGGAAATCACGTGGGCCCCACCCGGGAATCACGTGGGCCCCACCCGGAAATCACGTGGGCCCCACGGGGAAATCCCGTGGGCCCCCAGGGGAAATCACGTGGGCCCCACCCGGAAATCACGTGGGCCCCACCCGGAAATCACGTGGGCCCCACGGGGAAATCACGTGGGCCCCACCCGGAAATCACGTGGGCCCCACCCGGAAATCACGTGGGCCCCACCCGGAAATCACGTGGGCCCCACCCGGAAATCACGTGGGCCCCACCCGGAAATCACGTGGGCCCCACCCGGAAATCACGTGGGCCCCACCCGGAAATCACGTGGGGCCCACCCGGAAATCACGTGGGCCCCACCCGGAAATCACGTGGGCCCCACCCGGAAATCACGTGGGCCCCACCCGGAAATCACGTGGGCCCCACCCGGAAATCACGTGGGCCCCACCCGGAAATCACGTGGGCCCCACCCGGAAATCACGTGGGCCCCACCCGGAAATCACGTGGGCCCCACCCGGAAATCACGTGGGCCCCACCCGGAAATCACGTGGGCCCCACCCGGAAATCACGTGGGCCCCACCCGGAAATCACGTGGGCCCCACCCGGAAATCACGTGGGGCCCACCCGGAAATCACGTGGGCCCCACCCGGAAATCACGTGGGCCCCACCCGGAAATCACGTGGGCCCCACCCGGAAATCACGTGGGCCCCACCCGGAAATCACGTGGGGCCCACCCGGAAATCACGTGGGCCCCACGGGGAAATCACCTGGGCCCCACCCGGAAATCACGTGGGCCCCACCCGGAAATCACGTGGGCCCCACCCGGAAATCACGTGGGCCCCACCCGGAAATCACGTGGGCCCCACCCGGAAATCACGTGGGCCCCACGGGGAAATCACCTGGGCCCCACCCGGAAATCACGTGGGCCCCACCCGGAAATCACGTGGGCCCCACCCGGAAATCACATGGGCCCCACCCGGAAATCACGTGGGCCCCACCCGGAAATCACGTGGGCCCCACCCGGAAATCACGTGGGCCCCACGGGGAAATCACGTGGGCCCCACCCGGAAATCACGTGTGCCCGACCCGGAAATCACGTGGGCCCCACCCGGAAATCACGTGGGCCCCACCCGGAAATCACGTGGGCCCCACCCGGAAATCACGTGGGCCCCACCCGGAAATCACGTGGGCCCCACCCGGAAATCACGTGGGCCCCCAGGGGAAATCACGTGGGCCCCACCCGGAAATCACATGGGCCCCACCCGGAAATCACGCGGGCCCCACCCGGAAATCACTAGGGCCCCACCCGGAAATCACGTGGGCCCCACCCGGAAATCACGTGGGGCCCACCCGGAAATCACGTGGGCCCCACCCGGAAATCACGTGGGCCCCACCCGGAAATCACGTGGGCCCCACGGGGAAATCACGTGGGCCCCACCCGGAAAACACGTGGGCCCCACCCGGAAATCACGTGGGCCCCACGGGGAAATCACGTGGGCCCCCAGGGGAAATCACGTGGGCCCCACCCGGAAATCACGTGGGCCCCACCCGGAAATCACGTGGGCCCCACCCGGAAATCACGTGGGCCCCACCCGGAAATCACGTGGGCCCCACCCGGAAATCACGTGGGCCCCACCCGGAAATCACGTGGGCACCACTCGGAAATCACGTGGGCCCCACCCGGAAATCACGTGGGCCCCACCCGGAAATCACGTGGGCCCCACCCGGAAATCACGTGGGCCCCACCCGGAAATCACGTGGGCCCCACCCGGAAATCACGTGGGCCCCACCCGGAAATGACGTGGGCCCCACCCGGAAATGACGTGGGCCCCACCCGGAAATCACGAGGGCCCCACGGGGAAATCACGTGGGCCCCACCCGGAAATCACGTGGGCCCCACCCGGAAATCACGTGGGCCCCACCCGGAAATCACGTGGGCCCCACCCAGAAATCACGTGGGCCCCACACGGAAATCACGTGGGCCCCACGGGGAAATCCCGTGGGCCCCCAGGGGAAATCACGTGGGCCCCACCCGGAAATCACGTGGGCCCCACCCGGAAATCACGTGGGCCCCACGGGGAAATCACGTGGGCCCCACCCGGAAATCACGTGGGCCCCACCCGGAAATCACGTGGGCCCCACGGGGAAATCACGTGGGCCCCACCCGGAAATCACGTGTGCCCCACCCGGAAATCACGTGGGCCCCACCCGGAAATCACGTGGGCCCCACCCGGAAATCACGTGGGCCCCACGGGGAAATCACGTGGGCCCCACCCGGAAATCACGTGGGCCCCACCCGGAAATCACGTGGGCCCCACCCGGAAATCACGTGGGCCCCACCCGGAAATCACGTGGGCCCCACCCGTAAATCACGTGGGCCCCCAGGGGAAATCACGTGGGCCCCACCCGGAAATCACGTGGGCCCCACCCGGAAATCACGTGGGCCCCACCCGGAAATCACGTGGGCCCCACCCGGAAATCACGTGGGCCCCACCCGGAAATCACGTGGGCCCCACCCGGAAATCACGTGGGCCCCACCCGGAAATCACGTGGGCCCCACCCGGAAATCACGTGGGGCCCACCCGGAAATCACGTGGGCCCCACCCGGAAATCACGTGGGCCCCACCCGGAAATCACGTGGGCCCCACCCGGAAATCACGTGGGCCCCACCCGGAAATCACGTGGGCCCCACCCGGAAATCACGTGGGCCCCACCCGGAAATCACGTGGGCCACACGGGGAAATCACGTGGGCCCCACCCGGAAATCACGTGGGCCCCACCCGGAAATCACGTGGGCCCCACCCGGAAATCACGTGGGCCCCACGGGGAAATCACGTGGGCCCCACCCGGAAATCACGTGGGCCCCACCCGGAAATCACGTGGGCCCCACCCGGAAATCTCGTGGGCCCCACCCGGAAATCACGTGGGGCCCACCCGGAAATCACGTGGGCCCCACCCGGAAATCACGTGGGCCCCACCCGGAAATCACGTGGGCCCCACCCGGAAATCACGTGGGCCCCACCCGGAAATCACGAGGGCCCCACCCGGAAATCACGTGGGCCCCACCCGGAAATCACGTGGGCCCCACCCGGAAATCACGAGGGCCCCACCCGGAAATCACGTGGGCCCCACCCGGAAATCACGTGGGCCCCACCCGGAAATCACGTGGGCCCCACCCGGAAATCACGTGGGCCCCACCCGGAAATCACGTGGGCCCCACCCGGAAATCACGTGGGGCCCACCCGGAAATCACGTGGGCCCCACCCGGAAATCACGTGGGCCCCACGGGGAAATCACGTGCGCCCCCAGGGGAAATCACGTGGGCCCCCAGGGGAAATCACGTGGGCCCCACCCGGAAATCACGTGGGCCACACCCGGAAATCACGTGGGCCCCACCCGGAAATCACGTGGGCCCTACCCGGAAATCACGTGGGCCCCACCCGGAAATCACGTGGGCCCCACCCGGAAATCACGTGGGCCCCACCCGGAAATCACGTGGGCCCCACGGGGAAATCACGTGGGCCCCACCCGGAAATCACGTGGGCCCCACCCGGAAATCACGTGGGCCCCACGGGGAAATCACGTGGGACCCACCCGGAAATCACGTGGGCCCCACCCGGAAATCACGTGGGCCCCACCCGGAAATCACGTGGGCCCCACCCGGAAATCACGTGGGCCCCCAGGGGAAATCACGTATGCCCCACCCGGAAATCACGTGGGCCCCACCCGGAAATCACGTGGGCCCCACCCGGAAATCACGTGGGCCCCACCCGGAAATCACGTGGGCCCCACCCGGAAATCACGTGGGCCCCACCCGGAAATCACGTGGGGCCCACCCGGAAATCACGTGGGCCCCACCCGGAAATCACGTGGGCCCCACCCGGAAATCACGTGGGCCCCACGGGGAAATCACGTGGGCCCCACCCGGAAATCACGTGGGCCCCACGGGGAAATCACGTGGGCCCCCAGGGGAAATCACGTGGGCCCCACCCGGAAATCACGTGTGCCCCCAGGGGAAATCACGTGGGCCCCACCCGGAAATCACGTGGGCCCCACCCGGAAATCACGTGGGGCCCACCCGGGAATCACGTGGGCCCCACGGGGAAATCACGTGGGCCCCACCCGGAATTCACGTGGGCCCCACCCGGAAATCACGTGGGCCCCACGGGGAAATCACGTGGGACCCACCCGGAAATCACGTGGGCCCCACCCGGAAATCACGTGGGCCCCACGGGGAAATCACGTCGGCCCCACCCGGAAATCACGTGGGCCCCACCCGGAAATCACGTGGGCCCCACCCGGAAATCACGTGGGCCCCACCCGGAAATCACGTGGGCCCCACGCGGAAATCACGTGGGCCCCACCCGGAAATCACGTGGGCCCCACCCGGAAATCACGTGGGCCCCACCCGGAAATCACGTGGGCCCCACCCGGAAATCACGTGGGCCCCACCCGGAAATCACGTGGGCCCCACCCGGAAATCACGTGGGCCCCACCCGGAAATCACGTGGGCCCCCAGGGGAAATCACGTGGGCCCCACCCGGAAATCACGTGGGCCCCACCCGGAAATCACGTGGGCCCCACCCGGAAATCACGTGGGCCCCACCCGGAAATCACGTGGGCCCCACGGGGAAATC
The DNA here is from genome assembly GCF_042477335.2 of Ovis canadensis. Lineage (NCBI taxonomy): Eukaryota > Metazoa > Chordata > Mammalia > Artiodactyla > Bovidae > Ovis > Ovis canadensis. The sequence goes on along the minus strand of NC_091260.1, from coordinate 11,943,872 downwards.
ACGTGGGCCCCACGGGGAAATCACGTGGGCCCCACCCGGAAATCACGTGGGCCCCACGGGGAAATCACGTGGTCCCCACGGGGAAATCACGTGGGCCCCACCCGGAAATCACGTGGGCCCCACCCGGAAATCACGTGGGCCCCACCCGGAAATCACGTGGGCCCCACCCGGAAATCACGTGGGCCCCACCCGGAAATCACGTGGGCCCCACCCGGAAATCACGTGGGCCCCACGGGGAAATCACGTGGGCCCCACCCGGAAATCACGTGGGCCCCACGGGGAAATCACGTGGGCCCCCAGGGGAAATCACGTGGGCCCCACCCGGAAATCACGTGGGCCCCCAGGGGAAATCACGTGGGCCCCACCCGGAAATCACGTGGGACCCACCCGGAAATCACGTGGGGCCCACCCGGGAATCACGTGGGCCCCACGGGGAAATCACGTGGGCCCCACCCGGAATTCACGTGGGCCCCACCCGGAAATCACGTGGGCCCCACGGGGAAATCACGTGGGACCCACCCGGAAATCACGTGGGCCCCACCCGGAAATCACGTGGGCCCCACGGGGAAATCACGTAGGCCCCACCCGGAAATCACGTGGGCCCCACCCGGAAATCACGTGGGCCCCACCCGGAAATCACGTGGGCCCCACCCGGAAATCACGTGGGCCCCCAGGGGAAATCACGTGGGCCCCACCCGGAAATCACGTGGGCCCCACCCGGAAATCACGTGGGCCCCACCCGGAAATCACGTGGGCCCCCCCGGAAATCACGAGGGCCCCACGGGGAAATCACGTGGGCCCCACCCGGAAATCACGTGGGCCCCACCCGGAAATCACGTGGGCCCCACCCGGAAATCACGTGGGCCCCACCCGGAAATCACGTGGGCCTCACCCGGAAATCACGTGGGCCCCCCCGGAAATCACGAGGGCCCCACGGGGAAATCACGTGGGCCCCACCCGGAAATCACGTGGGCCCCACCCGGAAATCACGTGGGCCCCACCCGGAAATCAGGTGGGCTCCACCCGGAAATCACGTGGGCCCCACCCGGAAATCACGTGGGCCCCACCCGGAAATCACGTGGGCCCCACCCGGAAATCACGTGGGCCCCACGGGGAAATCACGTGGGCCCCAACCGGAAATCAGGTGGGCCCCACCCGGAAATCACGTGGGCCCCACGGGGAAATCACGTGGGCCCCATCCGGAAATCACGTGGGCCCCACCCGGAAATCACGTGGGCCCCACCCGGAAATCACGTGGGCCCCACCCGGAAATCACGTGGGCCCCACGGGGAAATCACGTGGGCCCCACCCGGAAATCACGTGGGCCCCACCCGGAAATCACGTGGGCCCCACCCGGAAATCACGTGGGCCCCACCCGGAAATCACGTGGGCCCCACCCGGAAATCACGTGGGCCACACGGGGAAATCACGTGGGCCCCACCCGGAAATCACGTGGGCCCCACCCGGAAATCACGTGGGCCCCACCCGGAAATCACGTGGGCCCCACCCGGAAATCACGTGGGCCCCACCCGGAAATCACGTGGGCCCCACCCGGAAATCACGTGGGCCCCACCCGGAAATCACGTGGGCCCCACCCGGAAATCACGTGGGCCCCACGGGGATATCACGTGGGCCCCACCCGGAAATCACGTGGGCCCCACCCGGAAATCACGTGGGCCCCACCCGGAAATCACGTGGGCCCCACCCGGAAATCACGTGGGCCCCACCCGGAAATCACGTGGGGCCCACCCGGAAATCACGTGGGCCCCACGAGGAAATCACGTGGGCCCCACCCGGAAATCACGTGGGCCCCACCCGGAAATCACGTGGGCCCCACCCGGAAATCACGTGGGCCCCACCCGGAAATCACGTTGGCCCCACCCGGAAATCACGTGGGCCCCCAGGGGAAATCACGTGGGCCCCACCCGGAAATCACGTGGGCCCCACACGGAAATCACGTGGGCCCCACCCGGAAATCACGTGGGCCCCACCCGGAAATCACGTGGGCCCCACCCGGAAATCACGTGGGCCCCACCCGGAAATCACGTGGGCCCCACCCGGAAATCACGTGGGCCCCACCCGGAAATCACGTGGGCCCCACCCGGAAATCACGTGGGCCCCACCCGGAAATCACGTGGGCCCCACCCGGAAATCACGTGGGCCCCACCCGGAAATCACGTGGGCCCCACCCGGAAATCACGTGGGCCCCACCCGGAAATCACGTGGGAATCACCCGGAAATCACGTGGGCCCCACCCGGAAATCACGTGGGGCCCACCCGGAAATCACGTGGGCCCCACCCGGAAATCACGTGGGCCCCACCCGGAAATCACGTGGGCCCCACGGGGAAATCACGTGGGCCACACCCTGAAATCACGTGGGCCCCACCCGGAATTCACGTGGGCCCCACCCGGAAATCAAGTGGGCCCCACCCGGAAATCACGTGGGCCCCACCCGGAAATCACGTGGGCCCGACCCGGAAATCACGTGGGGTCTACCCGGAAATCACGTGGGCCCCACCCGGAAATCAGGTGGGCCCCACCCGGAACTCACGTGGGCCCCACCCGGAAATCACGTGGGCCCCACCCGGAAATCACGTGGGCCCCACCCGGAAATCACGTGGGCCCCACCCGGAAATCACGTGGGCCCCACCCGGAAATCACGTGGGCCCCACGGGGAAATCACGTGGGCCCCACCCGGAAATCACGTGGGGCCCACCCGGAAATCACGTGGGCCCCACCCGGAAATCACGTGGGCCCCACCCGGAAATCACGTGGGCCCCACCCGGAAATCACGTGGGCCCCACCCGGAAATCACGTGGGCCCCACCCGGAAATCACGTGGGGTCCACCCGGAAATCACGTGGGCCCCACCCGGAAATCACGTGTGCCCCACCCGGAAATCACGTGGGCCCCACCCGTAAATCACGTGGGCCCCACCCGGAAATCACGTGGGCCCCACCCGGAAATCAGGTGGGCCCCACCCGGAAATCACGTGGGCCCCACGGGGAAATCACGTGGGCCCCACCCGATAATCACGTGGGCCCCACCCGGAAATCACGTGGGCCCCACCCGGAAATCACGTGGGCCCCACCCGGAAATCACGTGGGCCCCACCCGGAAATCACGTGGGCCCCACCCGGAAATCACGTGGGCCCCACCCGGAAATCACGTGGGCCCCACCCGGAAATCACGTGGGCCCCACCCGGAAATCACGTGGGGTCCACCCGGAAATCACGTGGGCCCCACCCGGAAATCACGTGTGCCCCACCCGGAAATCACGTGGGCCCCACCCGGAAATCACGTGGGCCCCACCCGGAAATCACGTGGGCCCCACCCGGAAATCAGGTGGGCCCCACCCGGAAATCACGTGGGCCGAACGGGGAAATCACGTGGGCCCCACCCGATAATCACGTGGGCCCCCCCCGGAAATCACGTGGGCCCCACCCGGAAATCACGTGGGCCCCACCCGGAAATCACGTGGGCCCCACCCGGAAATCACGTGGGCCCCACCCGGAAATCACGTGGGCCCCACCCGGAAATCACGTGGGGCCCACCCGGAAATCACGTGGGCCCCACCCGGAAATCACGTGGGCCCCACCCGGAAATCACGTGGGCCCCACCCGGAAATCACGTGGGCCCCACCCGGAAATGACGTGGTCCCCACCCGGAAATCACGTGGGCCCCACCCTGAAATCACGTGGGCCCCACGGGGAAATCACGTGGGCCCCACCCGGAAATCACGTGGGCCCCACGGGGAAATCACGTGGGCCCCACCCGGAAATCACGTGGGCCCCACCCGGAAATCACGTGGGCCCCACCCGGAAATCACGTGGGCCCCACCCGGAAATCACGTGGGCCCCACCCGGACATCACGTGGGCCCCACGGGGAAATCACGTGGGCCCCACCCGGAAATCACGTGGGCCCCACCCGGAAATCACGTGGGCCCCACCCGGAAATCACGTGGGCCCCACCCGGAAATCACGTGGGCCCCACCCGGAAATCACGTGGGCCCCACCCGGAAATCACGTGGGCCCCACCCGGAAATCACGTGGGCCCCACCCGGAAATCACGTGGGCCCCACCCGGAAATCACGTGGGCCCCACCCGGAAATCACGTGGGCCCCACAGGGAAATCACGTGGGCCCCACCCGGAAATCACGTGGGCCCCACCCGGAAATCACGTGGGCCCCACCCGGAAATCACGTGGGCCCCACCCGGAAATCACGTGGGTCCCACCCGGAAATCACGTGGGCCCCACAGGGAAATCACGTGGGCCCCACCCGGAAATCACGTGGGCCCCACCCGGAAATCACGTGGGCCCCACCCGGAAATCACGTGGGCCCCACCCGGAAATCACGTGGGCCCCACCCGGAAATCACGTGGGCCCCACCCGGAAATCACGTGGGCCCCACCCGGAAATCACGTGGGCCCCACCCGGAAATCACGTGGGCCCCACCCGGAAATCACGTGGGCCCCACCCGGAAATCACGTGGGCCCCACCCGGAAATCACGTGGGCCCCACCCGGAAATCACGTGGGCCCCACCCGGAAATGACGTGGTCCCCACCCGGAAATCACGTGGGCCCCACCCTGAAATCACGTGGGCCCCACGGGGAAATCACGTGGGCCCCACCCGGAAATCACGTGGGCCCCACCCGGAAATCACGTGGGCCCCACAGGGAAATCACGTGGGCCCCACCCGGAAATCAGGTGGGCCCCACCTGGAAATCACGTGGGCCCCACCCGGAAATCACGTGGGCCCCACCCGGAAATCACGTGGGCCCCACCCGGAAATCACGTGGGCCCCACGGGGAAATCACGTGGGCCCCACCCGGAAATCACGTGGGCCCCACCCGGAAATCACGTGGGCCCCACGCGGAAATCACGTGGGCCCCCAGGGGAAATCACGTGGGCCCCACCCGGAAATCACGTGGGCCCCACCCGGAAATCACGTGGGCCCCACCCGGAAAACACGTGGGCCCCACCCGGAAATCACGTTGGCCCCACCCGGAAATCACGTGGGCCCCACCCGGAAATCACGAGGGCCCCACCCGGAAATCACGTGGGCCCCACCTGGAAATCAGGTGGGCCCCACCAGGAAATCACGTGGGCCCCACCCGGAAATCACGTGGGCCCCACCCGGAAATCACGTGGGCCCCACCCGGAAATCACGTGTGCCCCACGGGGAAATCACGTGGGCCCCACCCGGAAATCACGTGGGCCCCACCCGGAAATCACGTGGGCCCCACCCGGAAATCACGTGGGCCCCACCCGGAAATCACGTGGGCCCCACCCGGAAATCACGTGGGCCCCACCCGGAAATCACGTGGGCCCCACCCGGAAATCACGTGGGCCCCACCCGGAAATCACGTGGGCCCCCAGGGGAAATCACGTGGGCCCCACCCGGAAATCACGTGGGCCCCACCCGGAAATCATGTGGGGCCCACCCGGAAATCACGTGGGCCCCACGGGGAAATCACGTGGGCCCCACCCGGAAATCACGTGGGCCCCACCCGGAAATCACTTGGGGCCCACCCGGAAATCACGTGGGGCCCACCCGGAAATCACGTGGGCCCCACGGGGAAATCACGTGGGCCCCACCCGGAAATCACGTGGGCCCCACCCGGAAATCACGTGGGCCCCACCCGGAAATCACGTGGGCCCCACCAGGAAATCACGTGGGCCCCACCCGGAAATCACGTGGGCCCCACCCGGAAATCACGTGGGCCCCACCCGGAAATCCCGTGGGCCCCCAGGGGAAATCACGTGGGCCCCACCCGGAAATCACGTGGGCCCCACCCGGAAATCACGTGGGCCCCACCCGGAAATGACGTGGTCCCCACCCGGAAATCACGTGGGCCCCACCCTGAAATCACGTGGGCCCCACGGGGAAATCACGTGGGCCCCACCCGGAAATCACGTGGGCCCCACCCGGAAATCACGTGGGCCCCACCCGGAAATCACGTGGGCCCCACGGGGAAATCACGTGGGCCCCACCCGGAAATCACGTGGGCCCCACCCGGAAATCACGTGGGCCCCACCCGGAAATCACGTGGGCCCCACCCGGAAATCACGTGGGCCCCACCCGGACATCACGTGGGCCCCACGGGGAAATCACGTGGGCCCCACCCGGAAATCACGTGGGCCCCACCCGGAAATCACGTGGGCCCCACGCGGAAATCACGTGGGCCCCCAGGGGAAATCACGTGGGCCCCACCCGGAAATCACGTGGGCCCCACCCGGAAATCACGTGGGCCCCACCCGGAAATCACGTGGGCCCCACCCGGAAATCACGTGGGCCCCACCCGGAAATCACGTGGGCCCCACCCGGAAATCACGTGGGCCCCACCCGGAAATCACGTGGGCCCCACAGGGAAATCACGTGGGCCCCACCCGGAAATCACGTGGGCCCCACCCGGAAATCACGTGGGCCCCACCCGGAAATCACGTGGGCCCCACCCGGAAATCACGTGGGGCCCACCCGGAAATCACGTGGGCCCCACAGGGAAATCACGTGGGCCCCACCCGGAAATCAGGTGGGCCCCACCCGGAAATCACGTGGGCCCCACCCGGAAATCACGTGGGCCCCACCCGGAAATCACGTGGGCCCCACCCGGGTATCACGTGGGCCCCACCCGGAAATCACGTGGGCCACACCCGGAAATCACGTGGGCCCCACCCGGAAATCACGTGGGACCCACCCGGAAATCACGTGGGCCCCACCCGGAAATCACGTGGGCCCCACCCGGAAATCACGTGGGCCCCACCCGGAAATCACGTGGGCCCCACCCGGAAATCACGTGGGCCCCACCCGGAAATCACGTGGGCCCCACCCGGAAATGACGTGGTCCCCACCCGGAAATCACGTGGGCCCCACCCTGAAATCACGTGGGCCCCACGGGGAAATCACGTGGGCCCCACCCGGAAATCACGTGGGCCCCACCCGGAAATCACGTGGGCCCCACCCGGAAATCACGTGGGCCCCACCCGGAAATCACGTGGGCCCCACCCGGAAATCACGTGGGCCCCACCCGGAAATCACGTGGGCCCCACGGGGAAATCACGTGGGCCCCCAGGGGAAATCATGTGGGCCCCACCCGGAAATCTCGTGGGCCCCACCCGGAAATCACGTGGGCCCCACCCGGAAATCACGTGGGGCCCACCCGGAAATCACGTGGGCCCCACCCGGAAATCACGTGGGCCCCACCCGGAAATCACGTGGGCCCCACCCGGAAATCACGTGGGCCCCACCCGGAAATCACGTGGGCCCCACCCGGAAATCACGTGGGCCCCACCCGGAAATCACGTGGGCCCCACGGGGAAATCACGTGGGCCCCACCCGGAAATCACGTGGGCCCCACCCGGAAATCACGTGGGCCCCACGCGGAAATCACGTGCGCCCCCAGGGGAAATCACGTGGGCCCCACCCGGAAATCACGTGGGCCCCACCCGGAAATCACGTGGGCCCCACCCGGAAAACACGTGGGCCCCACCCGGAAATCACGTTGGCCCCACCCGGAAATCACGTGGGCCCCACCCGGAAATCACGAGGGCCCCACCCGGAAATCACGTGGGCCCCACCCGGAAATCACGTGGGCCCCACCCGTAAATCACGTGGGCCCCCAGGGGAAATCACGTGGGCCCCACCCGGAAATCACGTGGGCCCCACCCGGAAATCACGTGCGCCCCACCCGGAAATCACGTGGGCTCCACCCGGAAATCACGTGGGCCCCACCCGGAAATCACGTGGGCCCCACCCGGAAATCACGTGGGGCCCACCCGGAAATCACGTGGGCCCCACCCGGAAATCACGTGGGCCCCACCCGGAAATCACGTGGGCCCCACCCGGAAATCACGTGGGCCCCACGGGGAAATCACGTGGGCCCCCAGGGGAAATCACGTGGGCCCCACCCGGAAATCACGTGGGCCCCACCCGGAAATCACGTGGGCCCCACCCGGAAATCACGTGGGCCCCACCCGGAAATCACGTGGGCCCCACCCGGAAATCACGTGGGCCCCACCCGGAAATCACGTGGGCCCCACCCGGAAATCACGTGGGCCCCACCCGGAAATCACGTGGGGCCCACCCGGAAATCACGTGGGCCCCACGGGGAAATCACGTGGGCCCCACCCGGAAATCACGTGGGCCCCACCCGGAAATCACGTGGGCCCCACCCGGAAATCACGTGGGCCCCACGGGGAAATCACGTGGGCCCCACCCGGAAATCACGTGGGCCACACCCGGAAATCACGTGGGCCCCACCCGGAAATCACGTGGGCCCCACCCGGAAATCACGTTGGCCCCACCCGGAAATCACGTGGGCCCCACCCGGAAATCACGTGGGCCACACGGGGAAATCACGTGGGCCCCACCCGGAAATCACGTGGGCCCCACCCGGAAATCACGTGGGCCCCACCCGGAAATCACGTGGGCCCCACCCGGAAATCACGTGGGCCCCACCCGGAAATCACGTGGGCCCCCAGGGGAAATCACGTGGGCCCCACCCGGAAATCACGTGGGCCCCACCCGGAAATCACGTGGGCCCCCAGGGGAAATCACGTGGGCCCCACCCGGAAATCACGTGGGCCCCACCCGGAAATCACGTGGGCCCCACCCGGAAATCACGTGGGCCCCACCCGGAAATCACGTGGGCCCCACCCGGACATCACGTGGGCCCCACCCGGAAATCACGTGGGCCCCACCCGGAAATCACGTGGGCCCCACCCGGAAATCACGTGGGCCCCACCCGGAAATCACGTGGGCCCCACCCGGAAATCACGTGGGCCCCACCCGGAAATCACGTGGGCCCCACGGGGAAATCACGTGGGCCCCACCCGGAAATCACGTGGGCCCCACCCGGAAATCACGTGGGCCCCACCTGGAAATCACGTGGGCCCCACCCGGAAATCACGTGGGCCCCACCCGGAAATCACGTGGGCCCCACCCGGAAATCACGTGGGCCCCACGGGGAAATCACCTGGGCCCCACCCGGAAATCACGTGGGCCCCACCCGGAAATCACGTGGGCCCCACCCGGAAATCACGTGGTCCCCACCCGGAAATCACGTGGGCCCCCAGGGGAAATCACGTGGGCCCCACCCGGAAATCACGTGGGCCCCACCCGGAAATCACGTGGGCCCCACGGGGAAATCACGTGGGCCCCACCCGGAAATCACGTGTGCCCGACCCGGAAATCACGTGGGCCCCACCCGGAAATCACGTGGGCCCCACCCGGAAATCACGTGGGCCCCACCCGGAAATCACGTGGGCCCCACCCGGAAATCACGTGGGCCCCACCCGGAAATCACGTGTGCCCCACCCGGAAATCACGTGGGCCCCACCCGGAAATCACGTGGGCCCCACGGGGAAATCACGTGGGCCCCACCCGGAAATCACGTGGGCCCCACCCGGAAATCACGTGGGCCCCACCCGGAAATCACGTGGGCCCCACCCGGAAATCACGTGGGCCCCACCCGGAAATCACGTGGGCCCCACCCGGAAATCACGTGGGCCCCACCCGGAAATCACGTGGGCCCCACCCGGAAATCACGTGGGGCCCACCCGGAAATCACGTGGGCCCCACCCGGAAATCACGTGGGCCCCACGGGGAAATCACGTGGGACCCACCCGGAAAACACGTGGGCCCCACCCGGAAATCACGTGGGCCCCACGGGGAAATCACGTGGGCCCCCAGGGGAAATCACGTGGGCCCCACCCGGAAATCACGTGGGCCCCACGGGGAAATCACGTGGGCCCCACCCGGAAATCACGTGGGCCCCACCCGGAAATCACGTGGGCCCGACCCGGAAATCACGTGGGCCCCACCCGGAAATCACATGGGCCCCACCCGGAAATCACGTGGGCCCCACCCGGAAATCACGTGGGCCCCACCCGGAAATCACGTGGGCCCCACCCGGAAATCACGTGGGCCCCACCCGGAAATGACGTGGGCCCCACCCGGAAATCACGTGGGCCCCACGGGGAAATCACGTGGGCCCCACCCGGAAATCACGTGGGCCCCACCCGGAAATCACGTGGGCCCCACCCGGAAATCACGTGGGCCCCACCCGGAAATCACGTGGGCCCCACCCGGAAATCACGTGGGCCCCACGGGGAAATCCCGTGGGCCCCCAGGGGAAATCACGTGGGCCCCACCCGGAAATCACGTGGGCCCCACGGGGAAATCACGTGGGCCCCACGGGGAAATCACGTGGGCCCCACCCGGAAATCACGTGGGCCCCACCCGGAAATCACGTGGGCCCCACCCGGAAATCACGTGTGCCCCACCCGGAAATCACGTGGGCCCCACCCGGAAATCACGTGGGCCCCACCCGGAAATCACGTGGGCCCCACCCGGAAATCACGTGGGCCCCACCCGGAAATCACGTGGGGCCCACCAGGAAATCACGTGGGCCCCACCCGGAAATCACGTGGGCCCCACCCGGAAATCACGTGGGCCCCACCCGGAAATCACGTGGGCCCCACCCGGAAATCACGTGGGCCCCACCCGGAAATCACGTGGGCCCCACGGGGAAATCACCTGGGCCCCACCCGGAAATCACGTGGGCCCCACCCGGAAATCACGTGTGCCCCACCCGGAAATCACGTGGGCCCCACCCGGAAATCACGTGGGCCCCACCCGGAAATCACGTGGGCCCCACCCGGAAATCACGTGGGCCCCACCCGGAAATCACGTGGGCCCCACCCGGAAATCACGTGGGCCCCACCCGGAAATCACGTGGGCCCCACCCGGAAAACACGTGGGGCCCACCCGGAAATCACGTGGGCCCCACGGGGAAATCACCTGGGCCCCACCCGGAAATCACGTGGGCCCCACCCGGAAATCACGTGGGCCCCACCCGGAAATCACGTGGGCCCCACCCGGAAATCACGTGGGCCCCACCCGGAAATCACGTGGGCCCCACGGGGAAATCACCTGGGCCCCACCCGGAAATCACGTGGGCCCCACCCGGAAATCACGTGGGCCCCACCCGGAAATCACATGGGCCCCACCCGGAAATCACGTGGGCCCCACCCGGAAATCACGTGGGCCCCACCCGGAAATCACGTGGGCCCCACGGGGAAATCACGTGGGCCCCACCCGGAAATCACGTGTGCCCGACCCGGAAATCACGTGGGCCCCACCCGGAAATCACGTGGGCCCCACCCGGAAATCACGTGGGCCCCACCCGGAAATCACGTGGGCCCCACCCGGAAATCACGTGGGCCCCACCCGGAAATCACGTGGGCCCCCAGGGGAAATCACGTGGGCCCCACCCGGAAATCACATGGGCCCCACCCGGAAATCACACGGGCCCCACCCGGAAATCACTAGGGCCCCACCCGGAAATCACGTGGGCCCCACCCGGAAATCACGTGGGGCCCACCCGGAAATCACGTGGGCCCCACCCGGAAATCACGTGGGCCCCACCCGGAAATCACGTGGGCCCCACGGGGAAATCACGTGGGCCCCACCCGGAAAACACGTGGGCCCCACCCGGAAATCACGTGGGCCCCACGGGGAAATCACGTGGGCCCCCAGGGGAAATCACGTGGGCCCCACCCGGAAATCACGTGGGCCCCACCCGGAAATCACGTGGGCCCCACCCGGAAATCACGTGGGCCCCACCCGGAAATCACGTGGGCCCCACCCGGAAATCACGTGGGCCCCACCCGGAAATCACGTGGGCACCACCCGGAAATCACGTGGGCCCCACCCGGAAATCACGTGGGCCCCACCCGGAAATCACGTGGGCCCCACCCGGAAATCACGTGGGCCCCACCCGGAAATCACGTGGGCCCCACCCGGAAATCACGTGGGCCCCACCCGGAAATGACGTGGGCCCCACCCGGAAATCACGAGGGCCCCACGGGGAATTCACGTGGGCCCCACCCGGAAATCACGTGGGCCCCACCCGGAAATCACGTGGGCCCCACCCGGAAATCACGTGGGCCCCACCCGGAAATCACGTGGGCCCCACACGGAAATCACGTGGGCCCCACGGGGAAATCCCGTGGGCCCCCAGGGGAAATCACGTGGGCCCCACCCGGAAATCACGTGGGCCCCACCCGGAAATCACGTGGGCCCCACGGGGAAATCACGTGGGCCCCACCCGGAAATCATGTGGGCCCCACCCGGAAATCACGTGGGCCCCACGGGGAAATCACGTGGGCCCCACCCGGAAATCACGTGTGCCCCACCCGGAAATCACGTGGGCCCCACCCGGAAATCACGTGGGCCCCACCCGGAAATCACGTGGGCCCCACGGGGAAATCACGTGGGCCCCACCCGGAAATCACGTGGGCCCCACCCGGAAATCACGTGGGCCCCACCCGGAAATCACGTGGGCCCCACCCGGAAATCACGTGGGCCCCACCCGTAAATCACGTGGGCCCCCAGGGGAAATCACGTGGGCCCCACCCGGAAATCACGTGGGCCCCACCCGGAAATCACGTGGGCCCCACCCGGAAATCACGTGGGCCCCACCCGGAAATCACGTGGGCCCCACCCGGAAATCACGTGGGGCCCACCCGGAAATCACGTGGGCCCCACCCGGAAATCACGTGGGCCCCACCCGGAAATCACGTGGGGCCCACCCGGAAATCACGTGGGCCCCACCCGGAAATCACGTGGGCCCCACCCGGAAATCACGTGGGCCCCACCCGGAAATCACGTGGGCCCCACCCGGAAATCACGTTGGCCCCACCCGGAAATCACGTGGGCCCCACCCGGAAATCACGTGGGCCACACGGGGAAATCACGTGGGCCCCACCTGGAAATCACGTGGGCCCCACCCGGAAATCACGTGGGCCCCACCCGGAAATCACGTGGGCCCCACCCGTAAATCACGTGGGCCCCCAGGGGAAATCACGGGGGCCCCACCCGGAAATCACGTGGGCCCCACCCGGAAATCACGTGGGCCCCACCCGGAAATCACGTGGGCCCCACCCGGAAATCACGTGGGCCCCCAGGGGAAATCACGTGGGCCCCACCCGGAAATCACGTGGGCCCCACCCGGAAATCACGTGGGCCCCACCCGGAAATCACGTGGGCCCCACCCGGAAATCACGTGGGCCCCACCCGGAAATCACGTGGGCCCCACCCGGAAATCACGTGGGCCCCACCCGGAAATCACGTGGGCTCCACCCGGAAATCACGTGGGGCCCACCCGGAAATCACGTGGGCCCCACCCGGAAATCACGTGGGCCCCACGGGGAAATCACGTGGGCCCCACCCGGAAATCACGTGGGCCCCACCCGGAAATCACGTGGGCCCCACGGGGAAATCCCGTGGGCCCCCAGGGGAAATCACGTGGGCCCCACCCGGAAATCACGTGGGCCCCATCCGGAAATCACGTGGGCCCCCAGGGGAAATCACGTGGGCCCCACCAGGAAATCACGTGGGCCCCACCCGGAAATCACGTGGGCCCCACCCGGAAATCACGTGGGCCCCACCCGGAAATCACGTGGGCCCCACCCGGAAATTTCGTGGGCCCCACGCGGAAATCACGTGGGCCCCACCCGGAAATCACGTGGGCCCCACCCGGAAATCACGTGGGCCCCACGGGGAAATCACGTGGGCCCCACCTGGAAATCACGTGGGCCCCACCCTGAAATCACGTGGGCCCCACCCGGAAATCACGTGGGCCCCACCCGGAAATCACGTGGGCCCCACCCGGAAATCACGTGGGCCCCACGGGGAAATCACGTGGGCCCCACCCGGAAATCACGTGGGCCCCACCCGGAAATCACGTGGGCCCCACCCGGAAATCACGTGGGCCCCACCCGGAAATCACGTGGGCCCCACCCGGAAATCACGTGGGCCCCACCCGGAAATCACGTGGGCCCCCAGGGGAAATCACGTGGGCCCCACCCGGAAATCACGTGGGCCCCACCCGGAAATCACGTGGGCCCAACCCGGAAATCACGTGTGCCTCACCCGGAAATCACGTGGGCCCCACCCGGAAATCACGTGGGCCCCACCCGGAAATCACGTGGGCCCCACCCGGAAATCACGTGGGCCCCACCCGGAAATCACGTGTGCCCCACCCGGAAATCACGTGGGCCCCACCCGGAAATCACGTGGGCCCCACGGGGAAATCACGTGGGCCCCACCCGGAAATCACGTGGGCCCCACCCGGAAATCACGTGGGCCCCACCCGGAAATCACGTGGGCCCCACCCGGAAATCACGTGGGCATCACGGGGAAATCACGTGGGCCCCCAGGGGAAATCACGAGGGCCCCACCCGGAAATCACGTGTGCCCCACCCGGAAATCACGTGGGCCCCACCCGGAAATCACGTGGGCCCCACCCGGAAATCACGTGGGCCCCACGGGGAAATCACGTGGTCCCCACCCGGAAATCACGTGTGCCCCACCCGGAAATCACGTGGGCCCCACCTGGAAATCACGTGGGCCCCACGAGGAAATCACGTGGGCCCCACCTGGAAATCACGTGGGCCCCACCCGGAAATCACGTGGGCCCCACCCGGAAATCACGTGGGCCCCACCCGGAAATCACGTTGGCCCCACCCGGAAATCACGTGGGCCCCCAGGGGAAATCACGTGTGCCCCACCCGGAAATCACGTGGGCCCCACCCGGAAATCACGTGGGCCCCACCCGGAAATCACGTGGGCCCCACCCGGAAATCACGTGGGCCCCACCCGGAAATCACGTTTGCCCCGCCCGGAAATCACGTGGGCCCCGCCCGGAAATCACGTGGGCCCCACCCGGAAATCACGTGGGCCCCACCCGGAAATCACGTGGGCCCCACCCGGAAATCACGTGGGCCCCACGGGGAAATCACGTGGGCCCCCAGGGGAAATCACGTGGGCCCCACCCGGAAATCACGTGGGCCCCACCCGGAAATCACGTGGGCCCCACCCGGAAATCACGTGGGCCCCACCCGGAAATCACGTGGGCCCCACCCGGAAATCACGTGGGCCCCACCCGGAAATCACGTGGGCCCCACCCGGAAATCACGTGGGCCCCACCCGGAAATCACATTTGCCCCACCCGGAAATCACGTGGGCCCCGCCCGGAAATCACGTGGGCCCCGCCCGGAAATCACGTGGGCCCCACCCGGAAATCACGTGGGCCCCACCCGGAAATCACGTGGGCCCCACCCGGAAATCACGGGGGCCCCCCGGGGAAATCACGTGGGCCCCACCCGGAAATCACGTGGGCCCCACCCGGAAATCACGTGAGCCCCACCCGGAAATCACGTGGGCCCCACGGGGAAATCACGTGGGCCCCACCTGTAAATCACGTGGGCCCCACCCGGAAATCACGTGGGCCCCACCCGGAAATCACGTGGGCCCCCAGGGGAAATCACGTGGGCCCCACCCGGAAATCACGTGGGCCCCACCCGGAAATCACTTGGGCCCCACCCGGAAATCACGTGGGCCCCACCCGGAAATCACGTGGGCCCCACGGGGAAGTCACGTGGGCCCCACCTGGAAATCACGTGGGCCCCACCCGGAAATCACGTGGGCCCCACCCGGAAATCACGTGGGCCCCCAGGGGAAATCACGTGGGCCCCACCCGGAAATCACGTGGGCCCCACCCGGAAATCACTTGGGCCCCACCCGGAAATCACGTGGGCCCCACCCGGAAATCACGTGAGCCCCACCCGGAAATCACGTGGGCCCCACGGGGAAATCACGTGGGCCCCACCTGTAAATCACGTGGGCCCCACCCGGAAATCACGTGGGCCCCACCCGGAAATCACGTGGGCCCCCAGGGGAAATCACGTGGGCCCCACCCGGAAATCACGTGGGCCCCACCCGGAAATCACTTGGGCCCCACCCGGAAATCACGTGGGCCCCACCCGGAAATCACGTGAGCCCCACCCGGAAATCACGTGGGCCCCACGGGGAAATCACGTGGGCCCCACCTGTAAATCACGTGGGCCCCACCCGGAAATCACGTGGGCCCCACCCGGAAATCACGTGGGCCCCCAGGGGAAATCACGTGGGCCCCACCCGGAAATCACGTGGGCCCCACCCGGAAATCACTTGGGCCCCACCCGGAAATCACGTGGGCCCCACCCGGAAATCACGTGGGCCCCACGGGGAAGTCACGTGGGCCCCACCTGGAAATCACGTGGGCCCCACCCGGAAATCACGTGGGCCCCACCCGGAAATCACGTGGGCCCCCAGGGGAAATCACGTGGGCCCCACCCGGAAATCACGTGGGCCCCACCCGGAAATCACTTGGGCCCCACCCGGAAATCACGTGGGCCCCACCCGGAAATCACGTGGGCCCCACCCGGAAATCACGTGGGCCCCACCCGGAAATCACGTTGGCCCCACCCGGAAATCACGTGGGCCCCCAGGGGAAATCACGTGGGCCCCACCCGGAAATCACGTGGGCCCCACCCGGAAATCACGTGGGCCCCACCCGGAAATCACGTGGGCCCCACCCGGAAATCACGTGGGCCCCACCCGGAAATCACGTGGGCCCCACCCGGAAATCACGTGGGCCCCACCCGGAAATCACGTGGGCCCCACCCGGAAATCACGTGGGCCCCACCCGGAAATCACGTGGGCCCCACCCGGAAATCACGTGGGCCCCACGGGGAAATCACGTGGGCCCCACCCGGAAATCACGTGGGCCCCACCCGGAAATCACGTGGGCCCCACCCGGAAATCACGTGGGCCCCACCCGGAAATCACGTGGGCCCCACCCGGAAATCACGTGGGCCCCACCCGGAAATCACGTGGGCCTCACCCGGAAATCACGTGGGCCCCACCCGGAAATCACGTGGGGCCCACCCGGAAATCACGTGGGCCCCACCCGGAAATCACGTGGGCCCCACCCGGAAATCACGTGGGCCCCACCCGGAAATCACGTGGGCCCCACCCGGAAATCACGTGGGCCCCACCCGGAAATCACGTGGGCCCCACCCGGAAATCACGTGGGCCCCACCCGGAAATCACGTGGGCCCCACCCGGAAATCACGTGGGCCCCACCCGGAAATCACGTGGGCCCCACCCGGAAATCACGTGGGCCCCACCCGGAAATCACGTGGGCCCCACGGGGAAATCACGTGGGCCCCACCCGGAAATCACGTGGGCCCCACCCGGAAATCACGTGGGCCCCACCCGGAAATCACGTGGGCCCCACCCGGAAATCACGTGGGCCCCACCCGGAAATCACGTGGGCCCCACCCGGAAATCACGTGGGCCCCACGGGGAAATCACGTGGGCCCCACCCGGAAATCACGTGGGGCCCACCCGGAAATCACGTGGGCCCCACCCGGAAATCACGTGGGCCCCACCCGGAAATCACGTGGGCCCCACCCGGAAATCACGTGGGCCCCACCCGGAAATCACGTGGGCCCCACCCGGAAATCACGTGGGGTCCACCCGGAAATCACGAGGGCCCCACCCGGAAATCACGTGTGCCCCACCCGGAAATCACGTGGGCCCCACCCGGAAATCACGTGGGCCCCACCCGGAAATCAGGTGGGCCCCACCCGGAAATCACGTGGGCCCCACGGGGAAATCACGTGGGCCCCACCCGATAATCACGTGGGCCCCACCCGGAAATCACGTGGGCCCCACCCGGAAATCACGTGGGCCCCACCCGGAAATCACGTCGGCCCCACCCGGAAATCACGTGGGCCCCACCCGGAAATCACGTGGGCCCCACCCGGAAATCACGTGGGCCCCACCCGGAAATCACGTGGGCCCCACCCGGAAATCACGTGGGGTCCACCCGGAAATCACGTGGGCCCCACCCGGAAATCACGTGGGCCCCACCCGGAAATCCCGTGGGCCCCACCCGGAAATCACGTGGGCCCCACCCGGAAATCACGTGGGCCCCACCCGGAAATCAGGTGGGCCCCACCCGGAAATCACGTGGGCCCCACGGGGAAATCACGTGGGCCCCACCCGGTAATCACGAGGGCCCCCCCCGGAAATCACGTGGGCCCCACCCGGAAATCACGTGGGCCCCACCCGGAAATCACGTGGGCCCCACCCGGAAATCACGTGGGCCCCACCCGGAAATCACGTGGGCCCCACCCGGAAATCACGTGGGGCCCACCCGGAAATCACGTGGGCCCCACCCGGAAATCACGTGGGCCCCACCCGGAAATCACGTGGGCCCCACCCGGAAATCACGTGGGCCCCACCCTGAAATCACGTGGGCCCCACGGGGAAATCACGTGGGCCCCACCCGGAAATCACGTGGGCCCCACGGGGAAATCACGTGGGCCCCACCCGGAAATCACGTGGGCCCCACCCGGAAATCACGTGGGCCCCACCCGGAAATCACGTGGGCCCCACCCGGAAATCACGTGGGCCCCACCCGGACATCACGTGGGCCCCACGGGGAAATCACGTGGGCCCCACCCGGAAATCACGTGGGCCCCACCCGGAAATCACGTGGGCCCCACGCGGAAATCACGTGGGCCCCCAGGGGAAATCACGTGGGCCCCACCCGGAAATCACGTGGGCCCCACCCGGAAATCACGTGGGCCCCACCCGGAAATCACGTGGGCCCCACCCGGAAATCACGTGGGCCCCACCCGGAAATCATGTGGGCCCCACCCGGAAATCACGTGGGCCCCACCCGGAAATCACGTGGGCCCCACAGGGAAATCACGTGGGCCCCACCCGGAAATCACGTGGGCCCCACCCGGAAATCACGTGGGCCCCACCCGGAAATCACGTGGGGCCCACCCGGAAATCACGTGGGCCCCACAGGGAAATCACGTGGGCCCCACCCGGAAATCACGTGGGCCCCACCCGGAAATCACGTGGGCCCCACCCGGAAATCACGTGGGCCCCACCCGGAAATCACGTGGGCCCCACCCGGAAATCACGTGGGCCCCACCCGGAAATCACGTGGGCCCCACCCGGAAATCACGTGGGCCACACCCGGAAATCACGTGGGCCCCACCCGGAAATCACGTGGGCCCCACCCGGAAATCACGTGGGCCCCACCCGGAAATCACGTGGGCCCCACCCGGAAATCACGTGGGCCCCACCCGGAAATGACGTGGTCCCCACCCGGAAATCACGTGGGCCCCACCCTGAAATCACGTGGGCCCCACGGGGAAATCACGTGGGCCCCACCCGGAAATCACGTGGGCCCCACCCGGAAATCACGTGGGCCCCACAGGGAAATCACGTGGGCCCCACCCGGAAATCAGGTGGGCCCCACCCGGAAATCACGTGGGCCCCACCCGGAAATCACGTGGGCCCCACCCGGAAATCACGTGGGCCCCACCCGGAAATCACGTGGGCCCCACGGGGAAATCACGTGGGCCCCACCCGGAAATCACGTGGGCCCCACCCGGAAATCACGTGGGCCCCACGCGGAAATCACGTGGGCCCCCAGGGGAAATCACGTGGGCCCCACCCGGAAATCACGTGGGCCCCACCCGGAAATCACGTGGGCCCCACCCGGAAAACACGTGGGCCCCACCCGGAAATCACGTTGGCCCCACCCGGAAATCACGTGGGCCCCACCCGGAAATCACGAGGGCCCCACCCGGAAATCACGTGGGCCCCACCTGGAAATCAGGTGGGCCCCACCAGGAAATCACGTGGGCCCCACCCGGAAATCACGTGGGCCCCACCCGGAAATCACGTGGGCCCCACCCGGAAATCACGTGTGCCCCACGGGGAAATCACGTGGGCCCCACCCGGAAATCACGTGGGCCCCACCCGGAAATCACGTGGGCCCCACCCGGAAATCACGTGGGCCCCACCCGGAAATCACGTGGGCCCCACCCGGAAATCACGTGGGCCCCACCCGGAAATCACGTGGGCCCCACCCGGAAATCACGTGGGCCCCACCCGGAAATCACGTGGGCCCCCAGGGGAAATCACGTGGGCCCCACCCGGAAATCACGTGGGCCCCACCCGGAAATCACGTGGGGCCCACCCGGAAATCACGTGGGCCCCACGGGGAAATCACGTGGGCCCCACCCGGAAATCACGTGGGCCCCACCCGGAAATCACTTGGGGCCCACCCGGAAATCACGTGGGGCCCACCCGGAAATCACGTGGGCCCCACGGGGAAATCACGTGGGCCCCACCCGGAAATCACGTGGGCCCCACCCGGAAATCACGCGGGCCCCACCCGGAAATCACGTGGGCCCCACCAGGAAATCACGTGGGCCCCACCCGGAAATCACGTGGGCCCCACCCGGAAATCACGTGGGCCCCACCCGGAAATCCCGTGGGCCCCCAGGGGAAATCACGTGGGCCCCACCCGGAAATTACGTGGGCCCCACCCGGAAATCACGTGGGCCCCACCCGGAAATCACGTGGGCCCCACCCGGAAATCACGTGGGCCCCACGGGGAAATCACGTGGGCCCCACCCGGAAATCACTAGGGCCCCACCCGGAAATCACGTGGGCCCCACCCGGAAATCACGTGGGGCCCACCCGGAAATCACGTGGGCCCCACCCGGAAATCCCGTGGGCCCCCAGGGGAAATCACGTGGGCCCCACCCGGAAATCACATGGGCCCCACCCGGAAATCACGCGGGCCCCACCCGGAAATCACTAGGGCCCCACCCGGAAATCACGTGGGCCCCACCCGGAAATCACGTGGGGCCCACCCGGAAATCACGTGGGCCCCACCCGGAAATCACGTGGGCCCCACCCGGAAATCACGTGGGCCCCACGGGGAAATCACGTGGGCCCCACCCGGAAAACACGTGGGCCCCACCCGGAAATCACGTGGGCCCCACGGGGAAATCACGTGGGCCCCCAGGGGAAATCACGTGGGCCCCACCCGGAAATCACGTGGGCCCCACCCGGAAATCACGTGGGCCCCACCCGGAAATCACGTGGGCACCACCCGGAAATCACGTGGGCCCCACCCGGAAATCACGTGGGCCCCACCCGGAAATCACGTGGGCCCCACCCGGAAATCACGTGGGCCCCACCCGGAAATCACGTGGGCCCCACCCGGAAATCACGTGGGCCCCACCCGGAAATGACGTGGGCCCCACCCGGAAATCACGAGGGCCCCACGGGGAAATCACGTGGGCCCCACCCGGAAATCACGTGGGCCCCACCCGGAAATCACGTGGGCCCCACCCGGAAATCACGTGGGCCCCACCCGGAAATCACGTGGGCCCCACACGGAAATCACGTGGGCCCCACGGGGAAATCCCGTGGGCCCCCAGGGGAAATCACGTGGGCCCCACCCGGAAATCACGTGGGCCCCACCCGGAAATCACGTGGGCCCCACGGGGAAATCACGTGGGCCCCACCCGGAAATCACGTGGGCCCCACCCGGAAATCACGTGGGCCCCACGGGGAAATCACGTGGGCCCCACCCGGAAATCACGTGTGCCCCACCCGGAAATCACGTGGGCCCCACCCGGAAATCACGTGGGCCCCACCCGGAAATCACGTGGGCCCCACGGGGAAATCACGTGGGCCCCACCCGGAAATCACGTGGGCCCCACCCGGAAATCACGTGGGCCCCACCCGGAAATCACGTGGGCCCCACCCGGAAATCACGTGGGCCCCACCCGTAAATCACGTGGGCCCCCAGGGGAAATCACGTGGGCCCCACCCGGAAATCACGTGGGCCCCACCCGGAAATCACGTGGGCCCCACCCGGAAATCACGTGGGCCCCACCCGGAAATCACGTGGGCCCCACCCGGAAATCACGTGGGGCCCACCCGGAAATCACGTGGGCCCCACCCGGAAATCACGTGGGCCCCACCCGGAAATCACGTGGGGCCCACCCGGAAATCACGTGGGCCCCACCCGGAAATCACGTGGGCCCCACCCGGAAATCACGTGGGCCCCACCCGGAAATCACGTGGGCCCCACCCGGAAATCACGTTGGCCCCACCCGGAAATCACGTGGGCCCCACCCGGAAATCACGTGGGCCACACGGGGAAATCACGTGGGCCCCACCTGGAAATCACGTGGGCCCCACCCGGAAATCACGTGGGCCCCACCCGGAAATCACGTGGGCCCCACCCGTAAATCACGTGGGCCCCACGGGGAAATCACGTGGGCCCCACCCGGAAATCACGTGGGCCCCACCCGGAAATCACGTGGGCCCCACCCGGAAATCACGTGGGCCCCACCCGGAAATCACGTGGGCCCCCAGGGGAAATCACGTGGGCCCCACCCGGAAATCACGTGGGCCCCACCCGGAAATCACGTGGGCCCCACCCGGAAATCACGTGGGCCCCACCCGGAAATCACGTGGGCCCCACCCGGAAATCACGTGGGCCCCACCCGGAAATCACGTGGGCCCCACCCGGAAATCACGTGGGCTCCACCCGGAAATCACGTGGGGCCCACCCGGAAATCACGTGGGCCCCACCCGGAAATCACGTGGGCCCCACGGGGAAATCACGTGGGCCCCACCCGGAAATCACGTGGGCCCCACCCGGAAATCACGTGGGCCCCACGGGGAAATCCCGTGGGCCCCCAGGGGAAATCACGTGGGCCCCACCCGGAAATCACGTGGGCCCCATCCGGAAATCACGTGGGCCCCCAGGGGAAATCACGTGGGCCCCACCAGGAAATCACGTGGGCCCCACCCGGAAATCACGTGGGCCCCACCCGGAAATCACGTGGGCCCCACCCGGAAATCACGTGGGCCCCACCCGGAAATTTCGTGGGCCCCACGCGGAAATCACGTGGGCCCCACCCGGAAATCACGTGGGCCCCACCCGGAAATCACGTGGGCCCCACGGGGAAATCACGTGGGCCCCACCTGGAAATCACGTGGGCCCCACCCTGAAATCACGTGGGCCCCACCCGGAAATCACGTGGGCCCCACCCGGAAATCACGTGGGCCCCACCCGGAAATCACGTGGGCCCCACGGGGAAATCACGTGGGCCCCACCCGGAAATCACGTGGGCCCCACCCGGAAATCACGTGGGCCCCACCCGGAAATCACGTGGGCCCCACCCGGAAATCACGTGGGCCCCACCCGGAAATCACGTGGGCCCCACCCGGAAATCACGTGGGCCCCCAGGGGAAATCACGTGGGCCCCACCCGGAAATCACGTGGGCCCCACCCGGAAATCACGTGGGCCCAACCCGGAAATCACGTGTGCCTCACCCGGAAATCACGTGGGCCCCACCCGGAAATCACGTGGGCCCCACCCGGAAATCACGTGTGCCCCACCCGGAAATCACGTGGGCCCCACCCGGAAATCACGTGTGCCCCACCCGGAAATCACGTGGGCCCCACCCGGAAATCACGTGGGCCCCACGGGGAAATCACGTGGGCCCCACCCGGAAATCACGTGGGCCCCACCCGGAAATCACGTGGGCCCCACCCGGAAATCACGTGGGCCCCACCCGGAAATCACGTGGGCATCACGGGGAAATCACGTGGGCCCCCAGGGGAAATCACGAGGGCCCCACCCGGAAATCACGTGTGCCCCACCCGGAAATCACGTGGGCCCCACCCGGAAATCACGTGGGCCCCACCCGGACATCACGTGGGCCCCACGGGGACATCACGTGGTCCCCACCCGGAAATCACGTGTGCCCCACCCGGAAATCACGTGGGCCCCACCTGGAAATCACGTGGGCCCCACGAGGAAATCACGTGGGCCCCACCTGGAAATCACGTGGGCCCCACCCGGAAATCACGTGGGCCCCACCCGGAAATCACGTGGGCCCCACCCGGAAATCACGTTGGCCCCACCCGGAAATCACGTGGGCCCCCAGGGGAAATCACGTGGGCCCCACCCGGAAATCACGTGGGCCCCACCCGGAAATCACGTGGGCCCCACCCGGAAATCACGTGGGCCCCACCCGGAAATCACGTGGGCCCCACCCGGAAATCACGTTTGCCCCACCCGGAAATCACGTGGGCCCCGCCCGGAAATCACGTGGGCCCCACCCGGAAATCACGTGGGCCCCACCCGGCAATCACGTGGGCCCCACCCGGAAATCACGTGGGCCCCACGGGGAAATCACGTGGGCCCCCAGGGGAAATCACGTGGGCCCCACCCGGAAATCACGTGGGCCCCACCCGGAAATCACGTGGGCCCCACCCGGAAATCACGTGGGCCCCACCCGGAAATCACGTGGGCCCCACCCGGAAATCACGTGGGCCCCACCCGGAAATCACGTGGGCCCCACCCGGAAATCACGTGGGCCCCACCCGGAAATCACATTTGCCCCACCCGGAAATCACGTGGGCCCCGCCCGGAAATCACGTGGGCCCCGCCCGGAAATCACGTGGGCCCCACCCGGAAATCACGTGGGCCCCACCCGGAAATCACGTGGGCCCCACCCGGAAATCACGTGGGCCCCCACCCGGAAATCACGTGGGCCCCCCCCGGAAATCACGTGGGCCCCACCCGGAAATCACGTGAGCCCCACCCGGAAATCACGTGGGCCCCACGGGGAAATCACGTGGGCCCCACCTGTAAATCACGTGGGCCCCACCCGGAAATCACGTGGGCCCCACCCGGAAATCACGTGGGCCCCCAGGGGAAATCACGTGGGCCCCACCCGGAAATCACGTGGGCCCCACCCGGAAATCACTTGGGCCCCACCCGGAAATCACGTGGGCCCCACCCGGAAATCACGTGGGCCCCACGGGGAAGTCACGTGGGCCCCACCTGGAAATCACGTGGGCCCCACCCGGAAATCACGTGGGCCCCACCCGGAAATCACGTGGGCCCCCAGGGGAAATCACGTGGGCCCCACCCGGAAATCACGTGGGCCCCACCCGGAAATCACTTGGGCCCCACCCGGAAATCACGTGGGCCCCACCCGGAAATCACGTGAGCCCCACCCGGAAATCACGTGGGCCCCAGGGGGAAATCACGTGGGCCCCACCTGTAAATCACGTGGGCCCCACCCGGAAATCACGTGGGCCCCACCCGGAAATCACGTGGGCCCCCAGGGGAAATCACGTGGGCCCCACCCGGAAATCACGTGGGCCCCACCCGGAAATCACTTGGGCCCCACCCGGAAATCACGTGGGCCCCACCCGGAAATCACGTGAGCCCCACCCGGAAATCACGTGGGCCCCACGGGGAAATCACGTGGGCCCCACCTGTAAATCACGTGGGCCCCACCCGGAAATCACGTGGGCCCCACCCGGAAATCACGTGGGCCCCCAGGGGAAATCACGTGGGCCCCACCCGGAAATCACGTGGGCCCCACCCGGAAATCACTTGGGCCCCACCCGGAAATCACGTGGGCCCCACCCGGAAATCACGTGGGCCCCACGGGGAAGTCACGTGGGCCCCACCTGGAAATCACGTGGGCCCCACCCGGAAATCACGTGGGCCCCACCCGGAAATCACGTGGGCCCCCAGGGGAAATCACGTGGGCCCCACCCGGAAATCACTTGGGCCCCACCCGGAAATCACGTGGGCCCCACCCGGAAATCACGTGGGCCCCACCCGGAAATCACGTGGGCCCCACCCGGAAATCACGTTGGCCCCACCCGGAAATCACGTGGGCCCCCAGGGGAAATCACGTGGGCCCCACCCGGAAATCACGTGGGCCCCACCCGGAAATCACGTGGGCCCCACCCGGAAATCACGTGGGCCCCACCCGGAAATCACGTGGGCCCCACCCGGAAATCACGTGGGCCCCACCCGGAAATCACGTGGGCCCCACCCGGAAATCACGTGGGCCCCACCCGGAAATCACGTGGGCCCCACCCGGAAATCACGTGGGCCCCACCCGGAAATCACGTGGGCCCCACGGGGAAATCACGTGGGCCCCACCCGGAAATCACGTGGGCCCCACCCGGAAATCACGTGGGCCCCACCCGGAAATCACGTGGGCCCCACCCGGAAATCACGTGGGCCCCACCCGGAAATCACGTGGGCCCCACCCGGAAATCACGTGGGCCCCACCTGGAAATCACGTGGGGCCCACCCGGAAATCACGTGGGCCCCACCCGGAAATCACGTGGGCCCCACCCGGAAATCACGTGGGCCCCACGGGGAAATCACGTGGGCCCCACCCGGAAATCACGTGGGCCCCACCCGGAAATCACGTGGGCCCCACCCGGAAATCACGTGGGCCCCACCCGGAAATCACGTGGGCCCCACCCGGAAATCACGTGGGCCCCACCCGGAAATCACGTGGGCCCCACCCGGAAATCACGTGGGCCCCACCCGGAAATCACGTGGGCCCCACGGGGAAATCACGTGGGCCCCACCCGGAAATCACGTGGGCCCCACCCGGAAATCACGTGGGCCCCACCCGGAAATCACGTGGGCCCCACCCGGAAATCACGTGGGCCCCACCCGGAAATCACGTGGGCCCCACCCGGAAATCACGTGGGCCCCACGGGGAAATCACGTGGGCCCCACCCGGAAATCACGTGGGGCCCACCCGGAAATCACGTGGGCCCCACCCGGAAATCACGTGGGCCCCACCCGGAAATCACGTGGGCCCCACCCGGAAATCACGTGGGCCCCACCCGGAAATCACGTGGGCCCCACCCGGAAATCACGTGGGGTCCACCCGGAAATCACGTGGGCCCCACCCGGAAATCACGTGTGCCCCACCCGGAAATCACGTGGGCCCCACCCGGAAATCACGTGGGCCCCACCCGGAAATCAGGTGGGCCCCACCCGGAAATCACGTGGGCCCCACGGGGAAATCACGTGGGCCCCACCCGATAATCACGTGGGCCCCACCCGGAAATCACGTGGGCCCCACCCGGAAATCACGTGGGCCCCACCCGGAAATCACGTCGGCCCCACCCGGAAATCACGTGGGCCCCACCCGGAAATCACGTGGGCCCCACCCGGAAATCACGTGGGCCCCACCCGGAAATCACGTGGGCCCCACCCGGAAATCACGTGGGGTCCACCCGGAAATCACGTGGGCCCCACCCGGAAATCACGTGTGCCCCACCCGGAAATCACGTGGGCCCCACCCGGAAATCACGTGGGCCCCACCCGGAAATCACGTGGGCCCCACCCGGAAATCAGGTGGGCCCCACCCGGAAATCACGTGGGCCGAACGGGGAAATCACGTGGGCCCCACCCGATAATCACGTGGGCCCCACCCGGAAATCACGTGGGCCCCACCCGGAAATCACGTGGGCCCCACCCGGAAATCACGTGGGCCCCACCCGGAAATCACGTGGGCCCCACCCGGAAATCACGTGGGCCCCACCCGGAAATCACGTGGGGCCCACCCGGAAATCACGTGGGCCCCACCCGGAAATCACGTGGGCCCCACCCGGAAATCACGTGGGCCCCACCCGGAAATCACGTGGGCCCCACCCTGAAATCACGTGGGCCCCACGGGGAAATCACGTGGGCCCCACCCGGAAATCACGTGGGCCCCACGGGGAAATCACGTGGGCCCCACCCGGAAATCACGTGGGCCCCACCCGGAAATCACGTGGGCCCCACCCGGAAATCACGTGGGCCCCACCCGGAAATCACGTGGGCCCCACCCGGACATCACGTGGGCCCCACGGGGAAATCACGTGGGCCCCACCCGGAAATCACGTGGGCCCCACCCGGAAATCACGTGGGCCCCACGCGGAAATCACGTGGGCCCCCAGGGGAAATCACGTGGGCCCCACCCGGAAATCACGTGGGCCCCACCCGGAAATCACGTGGGCCCCACCCGGAAATCACGTGGGCCCCACCCGGAAATCACGTGGGCCCCACCCGGAAATCATGTGGGCCCCACCCGGAAATCACGTGGGCCCCACCCGGAAATCACGTGGGCCCCACAGGGAAATCACGTGGGCCCCACCCGGAAATCACGTGGGCCCCACCCGGAAATCACGTGGGCCCCACCCGGAAATCACGTGGGCCCCACCCGGAAATCACGTGGGGCCCACCCGGAAATCACGTGGGCCCCACAGGGAAATCACGTGGGCCCCACCCGGAAATCACGTGGGCCCCACCCGGAAATCACGTGGGCCCCACCCGGAAATCACGTGGGCCCCACCCGGAAATCACGTGGGCCCCACCCGGAAATCACGTGGGCCCCACCCGGAAATCACGTGGGCCACACCCGGAAATCACGTGGGCCCCACCCGGAAATCACGTGGGCCCCACCCGGAAATCACGTGGGCCCCACCCGGAAATCACGTGGGCCCCACCCGGAAATCACGTGGGCCCCACCCGGAAATGACGTGGTCCCCACCCGGAAATCACGTGGGCCCCACCCTGAAATCACGTGGGCCCCACGGGGAAATCACGTGGGCCCCACCCGGAAATCACGTGGGCCCCACCCGGAAATCACGTGGGCCCCACAGGGAAATCACGTGGGCCCCACCCGGAAATCAGGTGGGCCCCACCCGGAAATCACGTGGGCCCCACCCGGAAATCACGTGGGCCCCACCCGGAAATCACGTGGGCCCCACCCGGAAATCACGTGGGCCCCACGGGGAAATCACGTGGGCCCCACCCGGAAATCACGTGGGCCCCACCCGGAAATCACGTGGGCCCCACGCGGAAATCACGTGGGCCCCCAGGGGAAATCACGTGGGCCCCACCCGGAAATCACGTGGGCCCCACCCGGAAATCACGTGGGCCCCACCCGGAAAACACGTGGGCCCCACCCGGAAATCACGTTGGCCCCACCCGGAAATCACGTGGGCCCCACCCGGAAATCACGAGGGCCCCACCCGGAAATCACGTGGGCCCCACCTGGAAATCAGGTGGGCCCCACCAGGAAATCACGTGGGCCCCACCCGGAAATCACGTGGGCCCCACCCGGAAATCACGTGGGCCCCACCCGGAAATCACGTGTGCCCCACGGGGAAATCACGTGGGCCCCACCCGGAAATCACGTGGGCCCCACCCGGAAATCACGTGGGCCCCACCCGGAAATCACGTGGGCCCCACCCGGAAATCACGTGGGCCCCACCCGGAAATCACGTGGGCCCCACCCGGAAATCACGTGGGCCCCACCCGGAAATCACGTGGGCCCCACCCGGAAATCACGTGGGCCCCCAGGGGAAATCACGTGGGCCCCACCCGGAAATCACGTGGGCCCCACCCGGAAATCACGTGGGGCCCACCCGGAAATCACGTGGGCCCCACGGGGAAATCACGTGGGCCCCACCCGGAAATCACGTGGGCCCCACCCGGAAATCACTTGGGGCCCACCCGGAAATCACGTGGGGCCCACCCGGAAATCACGTGGGCCCCACGGGGAAATCACGTGGGCCCCACCCGGAAATCACGTGGGCCCCACCCGGAAATCACGCGGGCCCCACCCGGAAATCACGTGGGCCCCACCAGGAAATCACGTGGGCCCCACCCGGAAATCACGTGGGCCCCACCCGGAAATCACGTGGGCCCCACCCGGAAATCCCGTGGGCCCCCAGGGGAAATCACGTGGGCCCCACCCGGAAATTACGTGGGCCCCACCCGGAAATCACGTGGGCCCCACCCGAAATGACGTGGTCCCCACCCGGAAATCACGTGGGCCCCACCCTGAAATCACGTGGGCCCCACGGGGAAATCACGTGGGCCCCACCCGGAAATCACGTGGGCCCCACCCGGAAATCACGTGGGCCCCACCCGGAAATCACGTGGGCCCCACGGGGAAATCACGTGGGCCCCACCCGGAAATCACGTGGGCCCCACCCGGAAATCACGTGGGCCCCACCCGGAAATCACGTGGGCCCCACCCGGAAATCACGTGGGCCCCACCCGGACATCACGTGGGCCCCACGGGGAAATCACGTGGGCCCCACCCGGAAATCACGTGGGCCCCACCCGGAAATCACGTGGGCCCCACGCGGAAATCACGTGGGCCCCCAGGGGAAATCACGTGGGCCCCACCCGGAAATCACGTGGGCCCCACCCGGAAATCACGTGGGCCCCACCCGGAAATCACGTGGGCCCCACCCGGAAATCACGTGGGCCCCACCCGGAAATCACGTGGGCCCCACCCGGAAATCACGTGGGCCCCACAGGGAAATCACGTGGGCCCCACCCGGAAATCACGTGGGCCCCACCCGGAAATCACGTGGGCCCCACCCGGAAATCACGTGGGCCCCACCCGGAAATCACGTGGGGCCCACCCGGAAATCACGTGGGCCCCACAGGGAAATCACGTGGGCCCCACCCGGAAATCAGGTGGGCCCCACCCGGAAATCACGTGGGCCCCACCCGGAAATCACGTGGGCCCCCCCGGAAATCACGAGGGCCCCACGGGGAAATCACGTGGGCCCCACCCGGAAATCACGTGGGCCCCACCCGGAAATCAAGTGGGCCCCACCCGGAAATCACGTGGGCCCCACCCGGAAATCACGTGGGCCCCCA
The DNA here is from genome assembly GCF_042477335.2 of Ovis canadensis. Taxonomy (NCBI): domain Eukaryota; kingdom Metazoa; phylum Chordata; class Mammalia; order Artiodactyla; family Bovidae; genus Ovis; species Ovis canadensis. Next base: position 11,913,634 of record NC_091260.1, on the reverse strand, counting down.
GGGGAAATCACGTGGGCCCCACCCGGAAATCACGTGGGCCCCACCCGGAAATCACGTGGGGCCCACCCGGAAATCACGTGGGCCCCACAGGGAAATCACGTGGGCCTCACCCGGAAATCAGGTGGGCCCCACCCGGAAATCACGTGGGCCCCACCCGGAAATCACGTGGGCCCCCCCGGAAATCACGAGGGCCCCACGGGGAAATCACGTGGGCCCCACCCGGAAATCACGTGGGCCCCACCCGGAAATCACGTGGGCCCCACCCGGAAATCACGTGGGCCCCACCCGGAAATCACGTGGGCCCCCAGGGGAAATCACGTGGGCCCCACCCGGAAATCACGTGGGCCCCACCCGGAAATCACGTGGGCCCCACCCGGAAATCACGTGGGCCCCACCCGGAAATCACGTGGGCCCCACCCGGAAATCACGTGGGCCCCACCCTGAAATCACGTGGGCCCCACGGGGAAATCACGTGGGCCCCACCCGGAAATCACGTGGGCCCCACCCGGAAATCACGTGGGCCCCACCCGGAAATCACGTGGGCCCCACCCGGAAATCACGTGGGCCCCACGGGGAAATCACGTGGGCCCCACCCGGAAATCACGTGGGCCCCACGGGGAAATCACGTGGGCCCCCAGGGGAAATCACGTGGGCCCCACCCGGAAATCTCGTGGGCCCCACCCGGAAATCACGTGGGCCCCACCCGGAAATCACGTGGGGCCCACCCGGAAATCACGTGGGCCCCACCCGGAAATCACGTGGGCCCCACCCGGAAATCACGTGGGCCCCACCCGGAAATCACGTGGGCCCCACCCGGAAATCACGTGGGCCCCACCCGGAAATCACGTGGGCCCCACCCGGAAATCACGTGGGCCCCACGGGGAAATCACGTGGGCCCCACCCGGAAATCACGTGGGCCCCACCCGGAAATCACGTGGGCCCCACGCGGAAATCACGTGGGCCCCCATGGGAAATCACGTGGGCCCCACCCGGAAATCACGTGGGCCCCACCCGGAAATCACGTGGGCCCCACCCGGAAAACACGAGGGCCCCACCCGGAAATCACGTTGGCCCCACCCGGAAATCACGTGGGCCCCACCCGGAAATCACGAGGGCCCCACCCGGAAATCACGTGGGCCCCACCCGGAAATCAGGTGGGCCCCACCAGGAAATCACGTGGGCCCCACCCGGAAATCACGTGGGCCCCACCCGGAAATCACGTGGGCCCCACCCGGAAATCACGTGTGCCCCACGGGGAAATCACGTGGGCCCCACCCGGAAATCACGTGGGCCCCACCCGGAAATCACGTGGGCCCCACCCGGAAATCACGTGGGCCCCACCCGGAAATCACGTGGGCCCCACCCGGAAATCACGTGGGCCCCACCCGGAAATCACGTGGGCCCCACCCGGAAATCACGTGGGCCCCCAGGGGAAATCACGTGGGCCCCACCCGGAAATCACGTGGGCCCCACCCGGAAATCACGTGGGGCCCACCCGGAAATCACGTGGGCCCCACGGGGAAATCACGTGGGCCCCACCCGGAAATCACGTGGGCCCCACCCGGAAATCACTTGGGGCCCACCCGGAAACCACGTGGGGCCCACCCGGAAATCACGTGGGCCCCACGGGGAAATCACGTGGGCCCCACCCGGAAATCACGTGGGCCCCACCCGGAAATCACGTGGGCCCCACCCGGAAATCACGTGGGCCCCACCAGGAAATCACGTGGGCCCCACCCGGAAATCACGTGGGCCCCACCCGGAAATCACGTGGGCCCCACCCGGAAATCCCGTGGGCCCCCAGGGGAAATCACGTGGGCCCCACCCGGAAATCACGTGGGCCCCACCCGGATATCACGTGGGGCCCACCCGGAAATCACGTGGGCCCCACGGGGAAATCACGTGGGCCCCGCCCGGAAATCACGTGGGCCCCACCCGGAAATCACGTGGGCCCCACCCGGAAATCACGTGGGCCCCACCCGGAAATCACGTGGGCCCCACGGGGAAATCACGTGGGACCCACCCGGAAATCACGTGGGCCCCACCCGGAAATCACGTGGGCCCCACCCGGAAATCACGTGGGCCCCACCCGGAAATCACGTGGGCCCCACCCGGAAATCACGTGGGCCCCACCCGGAAATCACGTGTGGCCCACCCGGAAATCACGTGGGCCCCACCCGGAAATCACGTGGGCCCCACCCGGAAATCACGTGGGCCCCACGGGGAAATCACGTGGGCCCCACCCGGAAATCACGTGGGCCCCACGGGGAAATCACGTGGGCCCCCAGGGGAAATCACGTGGGCCCCACCCGGAAATCTCGTGGGCCCCACCCGGAAATCACGTGGGCCCCACCCGGAAATCACGTGGGCCCCACCCGGAAATCACGTGGGGCCCACCCGGATTCACGTGGGCCCCACCCGGAAATCACGTGGGCCCCACCCGGAAATCACGTGGGCCCCACCCGGAAATCACATGGGCCCCACCCGGAAATCACGTGGGCCCCACCCGGAAATCACGTGGGCCCCACCCGGAAATCACGTGGGGCCCACCCGGATTCACGTGGGCCCCACCCGGAAATCACGTGGGCCCCACCCGGAAATCACGTGGGCCCCACCCGGAAATCACGTGGGCCCCACCCGGAAATCACGTGGGCCCCACCCGGAAATCACGTGGGCCCCACCCGGAAATCACGTGGGCCCCACCCGGAAATCACGTGGGCCCCACCCGGAAATCACGTGGGCCCCACCCGGAAATCACGTGGGCCCCACCCGGAAATCACGTGGGCCCCACGCGGAAATCACGTGGGCCCCCAGGGGAAATCACGTGGGCCCCACCCGGAAATCACGTGGGCCCCACCCGGAAATCACGTGGGCCCCACCCGGAAATCACGTGGGCCCCACCCGGAAATCACGTGGGCCCCACCCGGAAATCACGTGTGCCCCACGGGGAAATCACGTGGGCCCCACCCGGAAATCACGTGGGCCCCACCCGGAAATCACGTGGGCCCCACCCGGAAATCACGTGGGCCCCACCCGGAAATCACGTGGGCCCCACCCGGAAATCACGTGGGCCCCACGGGGAAATCCCGTGGGCCCCCAGGGGAAATCACGTGGGCCCCACCCGGAAATCACGTGGGCCCCACCCGGAAATCACGTGGGCCCCACCCGGAGATCACGTGGGCCCCACCCGGAGATCACGTGGGCACCACCCGGAGATCACGTGGGCCCCACCCGGAAATCACGTGGGCCCCACCCGGAAATCACGTGGGCCCCACCCGGAAATCACGTGGGCCCCACCCGGAAATCACGTGGGCCCCACCCGGAAATCACGTGGGCCCCACCCGGAAATCACGTGGGCCCCACCCGGAAATCACGTGGGCCCCACCCGGAAATGACGTGGGCCCCACCCGGAAATCACGAGGGCACCACGGGGAAATCACGTGGGCCCCACCCGGAAATCACGTGGGCCCCACCCGGAAATCACGTGGGCCCCACCCGGAAATCACGTGGGCCCAACCCGGAAATCACGTGGGCCCCACACGGAAATCACGTGGGCCCCACGGGGAAATCCCGTGGGCCCCCAGGGGAAATCACGTGGGCCCCACCCGGAAATCACGAGGGCCCCACCCGGAAATCACGTGGGCCCCACGGGGAAATCACGTGGGCCCCACCCGGAAATCACGTGGGCCCCACCCGGAAATCACGTGGGCCCCACCCGGAAATCACGTGGGCCCCACCCGGAAATCACGTGGGCCCCACCCGGAAATCACGTGGGCCCCACCCGGAAATCACGTGGGCCCCACCCGGAAATCACGTGGGCCCCACGGGGAAATCACGTGGGCCCCACCCGGAAATCACGTGGGCCCCACCCGGAAATCACGTGGGCCCCACCCGGAAATCACGTGGGCCCCACCCGGAAATCACGTGGGCCCCACCCGTAAATCACGTGGGCCCCCAGGGGAAATCACGTGGGCCCCACCCGGAAATCACGTGGGCCCCACCCGGAAATCACGTGCGCCCCACCCGGAAATCACGTGGGCCCCACCCGGAAATCACGTGCGCCCCACCCGGAAATCACGTGGGCCCCACCCGGAAATCACGTGGGCCCCACCCGGAAATCACGTGGGCCCCACCCGGAAATCACGTGGGGCCCACCCGGAAATCACGTGGGCCCCACCCGGAAATCACGTGGGCCCCACCCGGAAATCACGTGGGCCCCACCCGGAAATCACGTGGGCCCCACGGGGAAATCACGTGGGCCCCCAGGGGAAATCACGTGGGCCCCACCCGGAAATCACGTGGGCCCCACCCGGAAATCACGTGGGCCCCACCCGGAAATCACGTGGGCCCCACCCGGAAATCACGTGGGCCCCACCCGGAAATCACGTGGGCCCCACCCGGAAATCACGTGGGCCCCACCCGGAAATCACGTGGGCCCCACCCGGAAATCACGTGGGGCCCACCCGGAACTCACGTGGGCCCCACGGGGAAATCACGTGGGCCCCACCCGGAAATCACGTGGGCCACACCCGGAAATCACGTGGGCCCCACCCGGAAATCACGTGGGCCCCACGGGGAAATCACGTTGGCCCCACCCGGAAATCACGTGGGCCCCACCCGGAAATCACGTGGGCCACACGGGGAAATCACGTGGGCCCCACCCGGAAATCACGTGGGCCCCACCCGGAAATCACGTGGGCCCCACCCGGAAATCACGTGGGCCCCACCCGGAAATCACGTGGGCCCCACCCGGAAATCACGTGGGCCCCCAGGGGAAATCACGTGGGCCCCACCCGGAAATCACGTGGGCCCCACCCGGAAATCACGTGGGCCCCCAGGGGAAATCACGTGGGCCCCACCCGGAAATCACGTGGGCCCCACCCGGAAATCACGTGGGCCCCACCCGGAAATCACGTGGGCCCCACCCGGAAATCACGTGGGCCCCACCCGGACATCACGTGGGCCCCACCCGGAAATCACGTGGGCCCCACCCGGAAATCACGTGGGCCCCACCCGGAAATCACGTGGGCCCCACCCGGAAATCACGTGGGCCCCACCCGGAAATCACGTGGGCCCCACCCGGAAATCACGTGGGCCCCACGGGGAAATCACGTGGGCCCCACCCGGAAATCACGTGGGCCCCACCCGGAAATCACGTGGGCCCCACCCGGAAATCACGTGGGCCCCACCCGGAAATCACGTGGGCCCCACCCGGAAATCACGTGGGCCCCACCCGGAAATGACGTGGGCCCCACCCGGAAATCACGAGGGCACCACGGGGAAATCACGTGGGCCCCACCCGGAAATCACGTGGGCCCCACCCGGAAATCACGTGGGCCCCACCCGGAAATCACGTGGGCCCAACCCGGAAATCACGTGGGCCCCACACGGAAATCACGTGGGCCCCACGGGGAAATCCCGTGGGCCCCCAGGGGAAATCACGTGGGCCCCACCCGGAAATCACGAGGGCCCCACCCGGAAATCACGTGGGCCCCACGGGGAAATCACGTGGGCCCCACCCGGAAATCACGTGGGCCCCACCCGGAAATCACGTGGGCCCCACGGGGAAATCACGTGGGCCCCACCCGGAAATCACGTGTGCCCCACCCGGAAATCACGTGGGCCCCACCCGGAAATCACGTGGGCCCCACCCGGAAATCACGTGGGCCCCACGGGGAAATCACGTGGGCCCCACCCGGAAATCACGTGGGCCCCACCCGGAAATCACGTGGGCCCCACCCGGAAATCACGTGGGCCCCACCCGGAAATCACGTGGGGCCCACCCGGAACTCACGTGGGCCCCACGGGGAAATCACGTGGGCCCCACCCGGAAATCACGTGGGCCACACCCGGAAATCACGTGGGCCCCACCCGGAAATCACGTGGGCCCCACCCGGAAATCACGTGGGCCCCACGCGGAAATCACGTGGGCCCCCAGGGGAAATCACGTGGGCCCCACCCGGAAATCACGTGGGCCCCACCCGGAAATCACGTGGGCCCCACCCGGAAATCACGTGGGCCCCACCCGGAAATCACGTGGGCCCCACCCGGAAATCACGTGGGCCCCACCCGGAAATCACGTGTGCCCCACGGGGAAATCACGTGGGCCCCACCCGGAAATCACGTGGGCCCCACCCGGAAATCACGTGGGCCCCACCCGGAAATCACGTGGGCCCCACCCGGAAATCACGTGGGCCCCACCCGGAAATCACGTGGGCCCCACCCGGAAATCACGTGGGCCCCACCCGGAAATCACGTGGGCCCCACGGGGAAATCACGTGGGCCCCACCCGGAAATCACGTTTGCCCCACCCGGAAATCACGTGGGCCCCACCCGGAAATCACGTGGGCCCCACCCGGAAATCACGTGGGCCCCACCCGGAAATCACGTGGGCCCCACCCGGAAATCACGTGGGCCCCACCCGGAAATCACGTGGGCCCCACCCGGAAATCACGTGGGCCCCACCCGGAAATCACGTGGGCCCCACGGGGAAATCCCGTGGGCCCCCAGGGGAAATCACGTGGGCCCCACCCGGAAATCACGTGGGCCCCACCCGGAAATCACGTGGGCCCCCAGGGGAAATCACGTGGGCCCCACCCGGAAATCACGTGGGCCCCACCCGGAAATCACGTGGGCCCCACCCGGAAATCACGTGGGGCCCACCCGGATATCACGTGGGCCCCACGGGGAAATCACGTGGGCCCCCAGGGGAAATCACGTGGGCCCCCAGGGGAAATCACGTGGGCCCCACCCGGAAATCACGTGGGCCCCACCCGGAAATCACGTGGGCCCCACCCGGAAATCACGTGGGCCCCACCCGGAGATCACGTGGGCCCCACCCGGAGATCACGTGGGCACCACCCGGAGATCACGTGGGCCCCACCCGGAAATCACGTGGGCCCCACCCGGAAATCACGTGGGCCCCACCCGGAAATCACGTGGGCCCCACCCGGAAATCACGTGGGCCCCACCCGGAAATCACGTGGGCCCCACCCGGAAATCACGTGGGCCCCACCCGGAAATCACGTGGGCCCCACCCGGAAATGACGTGGGCCCCACCCGGAAATCACGAGGGCACCACGGGGAAATCACGTGGGCCCCACCCGGAAATCACGTGGGCCCCACCCGGAAATCACGTGGGCCCCACCCGGAAATCACGTGGGCCCAACCCGGAAATCACGTGGGCCCCACACGGAAATCACGTGGGCCCCACGGGGAAATCCCGTGGGCCCCCAGGGGAAATCACGTGGGCCCCACCCGGAAATCACGAGGGCCCCACCCGGAAATCACGTGGGCCCCACGGGGAAATCACGTGGGCCCCACCCGGAAATCACGTGGGCCCCACCCGGAAATCACGTGGGCCCCACGGGGAAATCACGTGGGCCCCACCCGGAAATCACGTGTGCCCCACCCGGAAATCACGTGGGCCCCACCCGGAAATCACGTGGGCCCCACCCGGAAATCACGTGGGCCCCACGGGGAAATCACGTGGGCCCCACCCGGAAATCACGTGGGCCCCACCCGGAAATCACGTGGGCCCCACCCGGAAATCACGTGGGCCCCACCCGGAAATCACGTGGGCCCCACCCGTAAATCACGTGGGCCCCCAGGGGAAATCACGTGGGCCCCACCCGGAAATCACGTGGGCCCCACCCGGAAATCACGTGCGCCCCACCCGGAAATCACGTGGGCCCCACCCGGAAATCACGTGCGCCCCACCCGGAAATCACGTGGGCCCCACCCGGAAATCACGTGGGCCCCACCCGGAAATCACGTGGGCCCCACCCGGAAATCACGTGGGGCCCACCCGGAAATCACGTGGGCCCCACCCGGAAATCACGTGGGCCCCACCCGGAAATCACGTGGGCCCCACCCGGAAATCACGTGGGCCCCACGGGGAAATCACGTGGGCCCCCAGGGGAAATCACGTGGGCCCCACCCGGAAATCACGTGGGCCCCACCCGGAAATCACGTGGGCCCCACCCGGAAATCACGTGGGCCCCACCCGGAAATCACGTGGGCCCCACCCGGACATCACGTGGGCCCCACCCGGAAATCACGTGGGCCCCACCCGGAAATCACGTGGGCCCCACCCGGAAATCACGTGGGCCCCACCCGGAAATCACGTGGGCCCCACCCGGAAATCACGTGGGCCCCACCCGGAAATCACGTGGGCCCCACGGGGAAATCACGTGGGCCCCACCCGGAAATCACGTGGGCCCCACCCGGAAATCACGTGGGCCCCACCCGGAAATCACGTGGGCCCCACCCGGAAATCACGTGGGCCCCACCCGGAAATCACGTGGGCCCCACCCGGAAATGACGTGGGCCCCACCCGGAAATCACGAGGGCACCACGGGGAAATCACGTGGGCCCCACCCGGAAATCACGTGGGCCCCACCCGGAAATCACGTGGGCCCCACCCGGAAATCACGTGGGCCCAACCCGGAAATCACGTGGGCCCCACACGGAAATCACGTGGGCCCCACGGGGAAATCCCGTGGGCCCCCAGGGGAAATCACGTGGGCCCCACCCGGAAATCACGAGGGCCCCACCCGGAAATCACGTGGGCCCCACGGGGAAATCACGTGGGCCCCACCCGGAAATCACGTGGGCCCCACCCGGAAATCACGTGGGCCCCACGGGGAAATCACGTGGGCCCCACCCGGAAATCACGTGTGCCCCACCCGGAAATCACGTGGGCCCCACCCGGAAATCACGTGGGCCCCACCCGGAAATCACGTGGGCCCCACGGGGAAATCACGTGGGCCCCACCCGGAAATCACGTGGGCCCCACCCGGAAATCACGTGGGCCCCACCCGGAAATCACGTGGGCCCCACCCGGAAATCACGTGGGCCCCACCCGTAAATCACGTGGGCCCCCAGGGGAAATCACGTGGGCCCCACCCGGAAATCACGTGGGCCCCACCCGGAAATCACGTGCGCCCCACCCGGAAATCACGTGGGCCCCACCCGGAAATCACGTGCGCCCCACCCGGAAATCACGTGGGCCCCACCCGGAAATCACGTGGGCCCCACCCGGAAATCACGTGGGCCCCACCCGGAAATCACGTGGGGCCCACCCGGAAATCACGTGGGCCCCACCCGGAAATCACGTGGGCCCCACCCGGAAATCACGTGGGCCCCACCCGGAAATCACGTGGGCCCCACGGGGAAATCACGTGGGCCCCCAGGGGAAATCACGTGGGCCCCACCCGGAAATCACGTGGGCCCCACCCGGAAATCACGTGGGCCCCACCCGGAAATCACGTGGGCCCCACCCGGAAATCACGTGGGGCCCACCCGGAAATCACGTGGGCCCCACCCGGAAATCACGTGGGCCCCACCCGGAAATCACGTGGGCCCCACCCGGAAATCACGTGGGCCCCACGGGGAAATCACGTGGGCCCCCAGGGGAAATCACGTGGGCCCCACCCGGAAATCACGTGGGCCCCACCCGGAAATCACGTGGGCCCCACCCGGAAATCACGTGGGCCCCACCCGGAAATCACGTGGGCCCCACCCGGAAATCACGTGGGCCCCACCCGGAAATCACGTGGGCCCCACCCGGAAATCACGTGGGCCCCACCCGGAAATCACGTGGGGCCCACCCGGAACTCACGTGGGCCCCACGGGGAAATCACGTGGGCCCCACCCGGAAATCACGTGGGCCACACCCGGAAATCACGTGGGCCCCACCCGGAAATCACGTGGGCCCCACCCGGAAATCACGTTGGCCCCACCCGGAAATCACGTGGGCCCCACCCGGAAATCACGTGGGCCACACGGGGAAATCACGTGGGCCCCACCCGGAAATCACGTGGGCCCCACCCGGAAATCACGTGGGCCCCACCCGGAAATCACGTGGGCCCCACCCGGAAATCACGTGGGCCCCACCCGGAAATCACGTGGGCCCCCAGGGGAAATCACGTGGGCCCCACCCGGAAATCACGTGGGCCCCACCCGGAAATCACGTGGGCCCCCAGGGGAAATCACGTGGGCCCCACCCGGAAATCACGTGGGCCCCACCCGGAAATCACGTGGGCCCCACCCGGAAATCACGTGGGCCCCACCCGGAAATCACGTGGGCCCCACCCGGACATCACGTGGGCCCCACCCGGAAATCACGTGGGCCCCACCCGGAAATCACGTGGGCCCCACCCGGAAATCACGTGGGCCCCACCCGGAAATCACGTGGGCCCCACCCGGAAATCACGTGGGCCCCACCCGGAAATCACGTGGGCCCCACGGGGAAATCACGTGGGCCCCACCCGGAAATCACGTGGGCCCCACCCGGAAATCACGTGGGCCCCACCCGGAAATCACGTGGGCCCCACCCGGAAATCACGTGGGCCCCACCCGGAAATCACGTGGGCCCCACCCGGAAATGACGTGGGCCCCACCCGGAAATCACGAGGGCACCACGGGGAAATCACGTGGGCCCCACCCGGAAATCACGTGGGCCCCACCCGGAAATCACGTGGGCCCCACCCGGAAATCACGTGGGCCCAACCCGGAAATCACGTGGGCCCCACACGGAAATCACGTGGGCCCCACGGGGAAATCCCGTGGGCCCCCAGGGGAAATCACGTGGGCCCCACCCGGAAATCACGAGGGCCCCACCCGGAAATCACGTGGGCCCCACGGGGAAATCACGTGGGCCCCACCCGGAAATCACGTGGGCCCCACCCGGAAATCACGTGGGCCCCACGGGGAAATCACGTGGGCCCCACCCGGAAATCACGTGTGCCCCACCCGGAAATCACGTGGGCCCCACCCGGAAATCACGTGGGCCCCACCCGGAAATCACGTGGGCCCCACGGGGAAATCACGTGGGCCCCACCCGGAAATCACGTGGGCCCCACCCGGAAATCACGTGGGCCCCACCCGGAAATCACGTGGGCCCCACCCGGAAATCACGTGGGCCCCACCCGTAAATCACGTGGGCCCCCAGGGGAAATCACGTGGGCCCCACCCGGAAATCACGTGGGCCCCACCCGGAAATCACGTGCGCCCCACCCGGAAATCACGTGGGCCCCACCCGGAAATCACGTGCGCCCCACCCGGAAATCACGTGGGCCCCACCCGGAAATCACGTGGGCCCCACCCGGAAATCACGTGGGCCCCACCCGGAAATCACGTGGGGCCCACCCGGAAATCACGTGGGCCCCACCCGGAAATCACGTGGGCCCCACCCGGAAATCACGTGGGCCCCACCCGGAAATCACGTGGGCCCCACGGGGAAATCACGTGGGCCCCCAGGGGAAATCACGTGGGCCCCACCCGGAAATCACGTGGGCCCCACCCGGAAATCACGTGGGCCCCACCCGGAAATCACGTGGGCCCCACCCGGAAATCACGTGGGCCCCACCCGGAAATCACGTGGGCCCCACCCGGAAATCACGTGGGCCCCACCCGGAAATCACGTGGGCCCCACCCGGAAATCACGTGGGGCCCACCCGGAAATCACGTGGGCCCCACGGGGAAATCACGTGGGCCCCACCCGGAAATCACGTGGGCCACACCCGGAAATCACGTGGGCCCCACCCGGAAATCACGTGGGCCCCACCCGGAAATCACGTTGGCCCCACCCGGAAATCACGTGGGCCCCACCCGGAAATCACGTGGGCCACACGGGGAAATCACGTGGGCCCCACCCGGAAATCACGTGGGCCCCACCCGGAAATCACGTGGGCCCCACCCGGAAATCACGTGGGCCCCACCCGGAAATCACGTGGGCCCCACCCGGAAATCACGTGGGCCCCCAGGGGAAATCACGTGGGCCCCACCCGGAAATCACGTGGGCCCCACCCGGAAATCACGTGGGCCCCCAGGGGAAATCACGTGGGCCCCACCCGGAAATCACGTGGGCCCCACCCGGAAATCACGTGGGCCCCACCCGGAAATCACGTGGGCCCCACCCGGACATCACGTGGGCCCCACCCGGAAATCACGTGGGCCCCACCCGGAAATCACGTGGGCCCCACCCGGAAATCACGTGGGCCCCACCCGGAAATCACGTGGGCCCCACCCGGAAATCACGTGGGCCCCACCCGGAAATCACGTGGGCCCCACGGGGAAATCACGTGGGCCCCACCCGGAAATCACGTGGGCCCCACCCGGAAATCACGTGGGCCCCACCCGGAAATCACGTGGGCCCCACCCGGAAATCACGTGGGCCCCACCCGGAAATCACGTGGGCCCCACCCGGAAATCACGTGGGCCCCACGGGGAAATCACCTGGGCCCCACCCGGAAATCACGTGGGCCCCACCCGGAAATCACGTGGGCCCCACCCGGAAATCACGTGGTCCCCACCCGGAAATCACGTGGGCCCCCAGGGGAAATCACGTGGGCCCCACCCGGAAATCACGTGGGCCCCACCCGGAAATCACGTGGGCCCCACGGGGAAATCACGTGGGCCCCACCCGGAAATCACGTGTGCCCGACCCGGAAATCACGTGGGCCCCACCCGGAAATCACGTGGGCCCCACCCGGAAATCACGTGGGCCCCACCCGGAAATCACGTGGGCCCCACCCGGAAATCACGTGGGCCCCACACGGAAATCACGTGTGCCCCACCCGGAAATCACGTGGGCCCCACCCGGAAATCACGTGGGCCCCACGGGGAAATCACGTGGGCCCCACCCGGAAATCACGTGGGCCCCACCCGGAAATCACGTGGGCCCCACCCGGAAATCACGTGGGCCCCACCCGGAAATCACGTGGGCCCCACCCGGAAATCACGTGGGCCCCACGGGGAAATCACGTGGGCCCCACCCGGAAATCACGTGGGCCCCACCCGGAAATCACGTGGGGCCCACCCGGAAATCACGTGGGCCCCACCCGGAAATCACGTGGGCCCCACGGGGAAATCACGTGGGACCCACCCGGAAAACACGTGGGCCCCACCCGGAAATCACGTGGGCCCCACGGGGAAATCACGTGGGCCCCCAGGGGAAATCACGTGGGCCCCACCCGGAAATCACGTGGGCCCCACGGGGAAATCACGTGGGCCCCACCCGGAAATCACGTGGGCCCCACCCGGAAATCACGTGGGCCCGACCCGGAAATCACGTGGGCCCCACCCGGAAATCACATGGGCCCCACCCGGAAATCACGTGGGCCCCACCCGGAAATCACGTGGGCCCCACCCGGAAATCACGTGGGCCCCACCCGGAAATGACGTGGGCCCCACCCGGAAATCACGTGGGCCCCACGGGGAAATCACGTGGGCCCCACCCGGAAATCACGTGGGCCCCACCCGGAAATCACGTGGGCCCCACCCGGAAATCACGTGGGCCCCACCCGGGAATCACGTGGGCCCCACCCGGAAATCACGTGGGCCCCACGGGGAAATCCCGTGGGCCCCCAGGGGAAATCACGTGGGCCCCACCCGGAAATCACGTGGGCCCCACCCGGAAATCACGTGGGCCCCACGGGGAAATCACGTGGGCCCCACCCGGAAATCACGTGGGCCCCACCCGGAAATCACGTGGGCCCCACCCGGAAATCACGTGGGCCCCACCCGGAAATCACGTGGGCCCCACCCGGAAATCACGTGGGCCCCACCCGGAAATCACGTGGGCCCCACCCGGAAATCACGTGGGGCCCACCCGGAAATCACGTGGGCCCCACCCGGAAATCACGTGGGCCCCACCCGGAAATCACGTGGGCCCCACCCGGAAATCACGTGGGCCCCACCCGGAAATCACGTGGGCCCCACCCGGAAATCACGTGGGCCCCACGGGGAAATCACCTGGGCCCCACCCGGAAATCACGTGGGCCCCACCCGGAAATCACGTGTGCCCCACCCGGAAATCACGTGGGCCCCACCCGGAAATCACGTGGGCCCCACCCGGAAATCACGTGGGCCCCACCCGGAAATCACGTGGGCCCCACCCGGAAATCACGTGGGGCCCACCCGGAAATCACGTGGGCCCCACCCGGAAATCACGTGGGCCCCACCCGGAAATCACGTGGGCCCCACCCGGAAATCACGTGGGCCCCACCCGGAAATCACGTGGTGCCCACCCGGAAATCACGTGGGCCCCACGGGGAAATCACCTGGGCCCCACCCGGAAATCACGTGGGCCCCACCCGGAAATCACGTGGGCCCCACCCGGAAATCACGTGGGCCCCACCCGGAAATCACGTGGGCCCCACCCGGAAATCACGTGGGCCCCACGGGGAAATCACCTGGGCCCCACCCGGAAATCACGTGGGCCCCACCCGGAAATCACGTGGGCCCCACCCGGAAATCACGTGGGCCCCACCCGGAAATCACGTGGGCCCCACCCGGAAATCACGTGGGCCCCACCCGGAAATCACGTGGGCCCCACGGGGAAATCACGTGGGCCCCACCCGGAAATCACGTGTGCCCGACCCGGAAATCACGTGGGCCCCACCCGGAAATCACGTGGGCCCCACCCGGAAATCACGTGGGCCCCACCCGGAAATCACGTGGGCCCCACCCGGAAATCACGTGGGCCCCACCCGGAAATCACGTGGGCCCCCAGGGGAAATCACGTGGGCCCCACCCGGAAATCACATGGGCCCCACCCGGAAATCACGCGGGCCCCACCCGGAAATCACTAGGGCCCCACCCGGAAATCACGTGGGCCCCACCCGGAAATCACGTGGGGCCCACCCGGAAATCACGTGGGCCCCACCCGGAAATCACGTGGGCCCCACCCGGAAATCACGTGGGCCCCACGGGGAAATCACGTGGGCCCCACCCGGAAAACACGTGGGCCCCACCCGGAAATCACGTGGGCCCCACGGGGAAATCACGTGGGCCCCCAGGGGAAATCACGTGGGCCCCACCCGGAAATCACGTGGGCCCCACCCGGAAATCACGTGGGCCCCACCCGGAAATCACGTGGGCCCCACCCGGAAATCACGTGGGCCCCACCCGGAAATCACGTGGGCCCCACCCGGAAATCACGTGGGCACCACCCGGAAATCACGTGGGCCCCACCCGGAAATCACGTGGGCCCCACCCGGAAATCACGTGGGCCCCACCCGGAAATCACGTGGGCCCCACCCGGAAATGACGTGGGCCCCACCCGGAAATGACGTGGGCCCCACCCGGAAATCACGAGGGCCCCACGGGGAAATCACGTGGGCCCCACCCGGAAATCACGTGGGCCCCACCCGGAAATCACGTGGGCCACACCCGGAAATCACGTGGGCCCCACCCGGAAATCACGTGGGCCCCACACGGAAATCACGTGGGCCCCACGGGGAAATCCCGTGGGCCCCCAGGGGAAATCACGTGGGCCCCACCCGGAAATCACGTGGGCCCCACCCGGAAATCACGTGGGCCCCACGGGGAAATCACGTGGGCCCCACCCGGAAATCACGTGGGCCCCACCCGGAAATCACGTGGGCCCCACGGGGAAATCACGTGGGCCCCACCCGGAAATCACGTGTGCCCCACCCGGAAATCACGTGGGCCCCACCCGGAAATCACGTGGGCCCCACCCGGAAATCACGTGGGCCCCACGGGGAAATCACGTGGGCCCCACCCGGAAATCACGTGGGCCCCACCCGGAAATCACGTGGGCCCCACCCGGAAATCACGTGGGCCCCACCCGGAAATCACGTGGGCCCCACCCGTAAATCACGTGGGCCCCCAGGGGAAATCACGTGGGCCCCACCCGGAAATCACGTGGGCCCCACCCGGAAATCACGTGGGCCCCACCCGGAAATCACGTGGGCCCCACCCGGAAATCACGTGGGCCCCACCCGGAAATCACGTGGGCCCCACCCGGAAATCACGTGGGCCCCACCCGGAAATCACGTGGGCCCCACCCGGAAATCACGTGGGGCCCACCCGGAAATCACGTGGGCCCCACCCGGAAATCACGTGGGCCCCACCCGGAAATCACGTGGGCCCCACCCGGAAATCACGTGGGCCCCACCCGGAAATCACGTGGGCCCCACCCGGAAATCACGTGGGCCACACGGGGAAATCACGTGGGCCCCACCTGGAAATCACGTGGGCCCCACCTGGAAATCACGTGGGCCCCACCCGGAAATCACGTGGGCCCCACCCGGAAATCACGTGGGCCCCACCCGTAAATCACGTGGGCCCCCAGGGGAAATCACGTGGGCCCCACCCGGAAATCACGTGGGCCCCACCCGGAAATCACGTGGGCCCCACCCGGAAATCACGTGGGCCCCACCCGGAAATCACGTGGGCCCCCAGGGGAAATCACGTGGGCCCCACCCGGAAATCACGTGGGCCCCACCCGGAAATCACGTGGGCCCCACCCGGAAATCACGTGGGCCCCACCCGGAAATCACGTGGGCCCCACCCGGAAATCACGTGGGCCCCACCCGGAAATCACGTGGGCTCCACCCGGAAATCACGTGGGGCCCACCCGGAAATCACGTGGGCCCCACCCGGAAATCACGTGGGCCCCACGGGGAAATCACGTGGGCCCCACCCGGAAATCACGTGGGCCCCACCCGGAAATCACGTGGGCCCCACGGGGAAATCCCGTGGGCCCCCAGGGGAAATCACGTGGGCCCCACCCGGAAATCACGTGGGCCCCATCCGGAAATCACGTGGGCCCCCAGGGGAAATCACGTGGGCCCCACCAGGAAATCACGTGGGCCCCACCCGGAAATCACGTGGGCCCCACCCGGAAATCACGTGGGCCCCACCCGGAAATCACGTGGGCCCCACCCGGAAATCTCGTGGGCCCCACGCGGAAATCACGTGGGCCCCACCCGGAAATCACGTGGGCCCCACCCGGAAATCACGTGGGCCCCACGGGGAAATCACGTGGGCCCCACCCGGAAATCACGTGGGCCCCACCCGGAAATCACGTGGGCCCCACCCGGAAATCACGTGGGCCCCACCCGGAAATCACGTGGGCCCCACCCGGAAATCACGTGGGCCCCACGGGGAAATCACGTGGGCCCCACCCGGAAATCACGTGGGCCCCACCCGGAAATCACGTGGGCCCCACCCGGAAATCACGTGGGCCCCACCCGGAAATCACGTGGGCCCCACCCGGAAATCACGTGGGCCCCACCCGGAAATCACGTGGGCCCCCAGGGGAAATCACGTGGGCCCCACCCGGAAATCACGTGGGCCCCACCCGGAAATCACGTGGGCCCCACCCGGAAATCACGTGTGCCCCACCCGGAAATCACGTGGGCCCCACCCGGAAATCACGTGGGCCCCACCCGGAAATCACGTGGGCCCCACCCGGAAATCACGTGGGCCCCACCCGGAAATCACGTGGGCCCCACCCGGAAATCACGTGGGCCCCACCCGGAAATCACGTGGGCCCCACGGGGAAATCACGTGGGCCCCACCCGGAAATCACGTGGGCCCCACCCGGAAATCACGTGGGCCCCACCCGGAAATCACGTGGGCCCCACCAGGAAATCACGTGGGCCTCACGGGGAAATCACGTGGGCCCCCAGGGGAAATCACGAGGGCCCCACCCGGAAATCACGTGTGCCCCACCCGGAAATCACGTGGGCCCCACCCGGAAATCACGTGGGCCCCACCCGGAAATCACGTGGGCCCCACGGGGAAATCACGTGGTCCCCACCCGGAAATCACGTGTGCCCCACCCGGAAATCACGTGGGCCCCACCTGGAAATCACGTGGGCCCCACGAGGAAATCACGTGGGCCCCACCTGGAAATCACGTGGGCCCCACCCGGAAATCACGTGGGCCCCACCCGGAAATCACGTGGGCCCCACCCGGAAATCACGTTGGCCCCACCCGGAAATCACGTGGGCCCCCAGGGGAAATCACGTGGGCCCCACCCGGAAATCACGTGGGCCCCACCCGGAAATCACGTGGGCCCCACCCGGAAATCACGTGGGCCCCACCCGGAAATCACGTGGGCCCCACCCGGAAATCACGTTTGCCCCACCCGGAAATCACGTGGGCCCCGCCCGGAAATCACGTGGGCCCCACCCGGAAATCACGTGGGCCCCACCCGGAAATCACGTGGGCCCCACCCGGAAATCACGTGGGCCCCACGGGGAAATCACGTGGGCCCCCAGGGGAAATCACGTGGGCCCCACCCGGAAATCACGTGGGCCCCACCCGGAAATCACGTGGGCCCCACCCGGAAATCACGTGGGCCCCACCCGGAAATCACGTGGGCCCCACCCGGAAATCACGTGGGCCCCACCCGGAAATCACGTGGGCACCACTCGGAAATCACGTGGGCCCCACCCGGAAATCACGTGGGCCCCACCCGGAAATCACGTGGGCCCCACCCGGAAATCACGTGGGCCCCACCCGGAAATCACGTGGGCCCCACCCGGAAATCACGTGGGCCCCACCCGGAAATGACGTGGGCCCCACCCGGAAATGACGTGGGCCCCACCCGGAAATCACGAGGGCCCCACGGGGAAATCACGTGGGCCCCACCCGGAAATCACGTGGGCCCCACCCGGAAATCACGTGGGCCCCACCCGGAAATCACGTGGGCCCCACCCGGAAATCACGTGGGCCCCACACTGAAATCACGTGGGCCCCACGGGGAAATCCCGTGGGCCCCCAGGGGAAATCACGTGGGCCCCACCCGGAAATCACGTGGGCCCCACCCGGAAATCACGTGGGCCCCACGGGGAAATCACGTGGGCCCCACCCGGAAATCACGTGGGCCCCACCCGGAAATCACGTGGGCCCCACGGGGAAATCACGTGGGCCCCACCCGGAAATCACGTGTGCCCCACCCGGAAATCACGTGGGCCCCACCCGGAAATCACGTGGGCCCCACCCGGAAATCACGTGGGCCCCACGGGGAAATCACGTGGGCCCCACCCGGAAATCACGTGGGCCCCACCCGGAAATCACGTGGGCCCCACCCGGAAATCACGTGGGCCCCACCCGGAAATCACGTGGGCCCCACCCGGAAATCACGTGGGCCCCACCCGGAAATCACGTGGGCCCCACGGGGAAATCACGTGGGCCCCACCCGGAAATCACGTGGGCCCCACCCGGAAATCACGTGGGCCCCACCCGGAAATCACGTGGGCCCCACCCGGAAATCACGTGGGCCCCACCCGGAAATCACGTGGGCCCCACCCGGAAATCACGTGTGCCCCACCCGGAAATCACGTGGGCCCCACCCGGAAATCACGTGGGCCCCACGGGGAAATCACGTGGGCCCCACCTGGAAATCACGTGGGCCCCACCCGGAAATCACGTGGGCCCCACCCGGAAATCACGTGGGCCCCACCCGGAAATCACGTGGGCCCCCAGGGGAAATCACGTGGGCCCCACCCGGAAATCACGTGGGCCCCACCCGGAAATCACGTGGGCCCCACCCGGAAATCACGTGGGGCCCACCCGGAAATCACGTGGGCCCCACCCGGAAATCACGTGGGCCCCACCCGGAAATCACGTGGGCCCCACCCGGAAATCACGTGGGCCCCACCCGGAAATCACGTGGACCCCATCCGGAAATCACGTGGGCCCCACCCGGAAATCACGTGGGCCCCACCCGGAAATGACGTGGGCCCCACCCGGAAATGACGTGGGCCCCACGGGGATATCACGTGGGCCCCACCCGGAAATCACGTGGGCCCCACCCGGAAATCACGTGGGCCCCACCCGGAAATCACGTGGGCCCCACCCGGAAATCACGTGGGACCCACCCGGAAATCACGTGGGCCCCACGGGGAAATCCCGTGGGCCCCAAGGGGAAATCACGTGGGCCCCACCCGGAAATCACGTGGGCCCCACCCGGAAATCACGTGGGCCCCACGGGGAAATCACGTGGGCCCCACCCGGAAATCACGTGGGCCCCACCCGGAAATCACGTGGGCCCCACGGGGAAATCACGTGGGCCCCACCCGGAAATCACGTGTGCCCCACCCGGAAATCACGTGGGCCCCACCCGGAAATCACGTGGGCCCCACCCGGAAATCACGTGGGCCCCACGGGGAAATCATGTGGGCCCCACCTGGAAATCACGTGGGCCCCACCCGGAAATCACGTGGGCCCCACCCGGAAATCACGTGGGCCCCACCCGGAAATCACGTCGGCCCCACCCGTAAATCACGTGGGCCCCCAGGGGAAATCACGTGGGCCCCACCCGGAAATCACGTGGGCCCCACCCGGAAATCACGTGGGCCCCACCCGGAAATCACGTGGGCCCCACCCGGAAATCACGTGGGCCCCCAGGGGAAATCACGTGGGCCCCACCCGGAAATCACGTGGGCCCCACCCGGAAATCACGTGGGCCCCACCAGGAAATCACGTGGGCCCCACCCGGAAATGACGTGGGCCCCACCCGGAAATCACGTGGGCCCCACCCGGAAATCACGTGGGGACCACCCGGAAATCACGTGGGCCCCACGGGGAAATCACGTGGGCCCCACGGGGAAATCACGTGGGCCCCACCCGGAAATCACGTGGGCCCCACCCGGAAATCACGTGGGCCCCACCCGGAAATCACGTGGGCCCCACCCGGAAATCACGTGGGCCCCACGGGGAAATCACCTGGGCCCCACCCGGAAATCACGTGGGCCCCACCCGGAAATCACGTGGGCCCCACCCGGAAATCACGTGGGCCCCACCCGGAAATCACGTGGGCCCCACCCGGAAATCACGTGGGCCCCACCCGGAAATCACGTGGGCCCCACGGGGAAATCACGTGGGCCCCACCCGGAAATCACGTGTGCCCGACCCGGAAATCACGTGGGCCCCACCCGGAAATCACGTGGGCCCCACCCGGAAATCACCTGGGCCCCACCCGGAAATCACCTGGGCCCCACGGGGAAATCACGTGGGCCCCACCCGGAAATCACGTGGGCCCCACCCGGAAATCACGTGGGCCCCACCCGGAAATCACGTGGGCCCCACCCGGAAATCACGTGGGCCCCACCCGGAAATCACGTGGGCACCACCCGGAAATCACGTGGGCCCCACCCGGAAATCACGTGGGCCCCACGGGGAAATCACGTGGGCCCCACCCGGAAATCACGTGGGCCCCACCCGGAAATCACGTGGGCCCCACCCGGAAATCACGTGGGCCCCACCCGGAAATCACGTGGGCCCCACCCGGAAATCACGTGGGCCCCACCCGGAAATCACGTGGGCCCCACCCGGAAATCACGTGGGCCCCACCCGGAAATCACGTGGGCCCCACCCGGAAATCACGTGGGCCCCACCCGGAAATGACGTGGGCCCCACCCGGAAATCACGTGGGCCCCACGGGGAAATCACCTGGGCCCCACGGGGAAATCACGTGGGCCCCACCCGGAAATCACGTGGGCCCCACCCGGAAATCACGTGGGCCCCACCCGGAAATCACGTGGGCCCCACGGGGAAATCCCGTGGGCCCCCAGGGGAAATCACGTGGGCCCCACCCGGAAAACACGTGGGCCCCACCCGGAAATCACGTGGGCCCCACGGGGAAATCACGTGGGCCCCACCCGGAAATCACGTGAGCCCCACCCGGAAATCACGTGGGCCCCACGGGGAAATCACGTGGGCCCCACCCGGAAATCACGTGGGCCCCACCCGGAAATCACGTGGGCCCCACCCGGAAATCACGTGGGCCCCACCCGGAAATCACGTGGGATCCACCCGGAAATCACGTGGGCACAACTCGGAAATCACGTGGGCCCCACCCGGAAATCACGTGGGCCCCACCCGGAAATCACGTGGGCCCCACCCGGAAATCACGTGGGCCCCACCCGGAAATCACGTGGGCCCCACCCGGAAATCACGTGGGCCCCACGGGGAAATCACGTGGGCCCCACCCGGAAATCACGTGAGCCCCACCCGGAAATCACGTGGGCCCCCAGGGGAAATCACGTGGGCCCCACCCGGAAATCACGTGGGCCCCACCCGGAAATCACGTGGGCCCCACCCGGAAATCACGTGGGCCCCACCCGGAAATCACGTGGGCCCCACCCGGAAATCACGTGGGCCCCACCCGGAAATCACGTGGGCACCACCCGGAAATCACGTGGGCCCCACCCGGAAATCACGTGGGCCCCACCCGGAAATCACGTGGGCCCCACCCGGAAATCACGTGGGCCCCACCCGGAAATCACGTGGGCCCCACCCGGAAATCACGTGGGCCCCACCCGGAAATCACGTGGGCCCCACCCGGAAATCACGTGGGCCCCACCCGGAAATCACGAGGGCCCCACGGGGAAATCACGTGGGCCCCACCCGGAAATCACGTGGGCCCCACCCGGAAATCACGTGGGCCCCACCCGGAAATCACGTGGGCCCCACCCGGAAATCACGTGGGCCCCACCCGGAAATCACGTGGGCCCCACCCGGAAATCACGTGGGCCCCACCCGGAAATCACGTGGGCCCCACCCGGAAATCACGTGGGGCCCACCCGGAAATCACGTGGGCCCCACCCGGAAATCACGTGGGCCCCACGGGGAAATCACGTGGGCCCCACCCGGAAATCACGTGGGCCCCACCCGGAAATCACGTGGGCCCCACGGGGAAATCCCGTGGGCCCCCAGGGGAAATCACGTGGGCCCCACCCGGAAATCACGTGGGCCCCACCCGGAAATCACGTGGGCCCCCAGGGGAAATCACGTGGGCCCCACCCGGAAATCACGTGGGCCCCACCCGGAAATCACGTGGGCCCCACCCGGAAATCACGTGGGCCCCACCCGGAAATCACGTGGGCCCCACCCGGAAATCACGTGGGCCCCACCCGGAAATCACGTGGGCCCCACCCGGAAATCACGTGGGCCCCACGGGGAAATCACGTGGGCCCCACCTGGAAATCACGTGGGCCCCACCCGGAAATCACGTGGGCCCCACCCGGAAATCACGTGGGCCCCACCCGGAAATCACGTGGGCCCCACCCGGAAATCACGTGGGCCCCACCCGGAAATCACGTGGGCCCCACCCGGAAATCACGTGGGCCCCACCCGGAAATCACGTGGGCCCCACCCGGAAATCACGTGGGGCCCACCCGGAAATCACGTGGGCCCCACCCGGAAATCACGTGGGCCCCACCCGGAAATCACGTGGGCCCCACGGGGAAATCACGTGGGCCCCACCCGGAAAACACGTGGGCCCCACCCGGAAATCACGTGGGCCCCACGGGGAAATCACGTGGGCCCCCAGGGGAAATCACGTGGGCCCCACCCGGAAATCACGTGGGCCCCACCCGGAAATCACGTGGGCCCCACCCGGAAATCACGTGGGCCCCACCCGGAAATCACGTGGGCCCCACCCGGAAATCACGTGGGCCCCACCCGGAAATCACGTGGGCCCCACCCGGAAATCACGTGGGCCCCACCCGGAAATCACGTGGGGCCCACCCGGAAATCACGTGGGCCCCACCCGGAAATCACGTGGGCCCCACCCGGAAATCACGTGGGCCCCACCCGGAAATCACGTGGGCCCCACCCGGAAATCACGTGGGCCCCACCCGGAAATCACGTGGGCCCCCAGGGGAAATCACGTGGGCCCCACCCGGAAATCACGTGGGCCCCACCCGGAAATCACGTGGGCCCCACCCGGAAATCACGTGGGCCCCACGGGGAAATCACGTGGGCCCCACCTGGAAATCACGTGGGCCCCACCCGGAAATCACGTGGGCCCCACCCGGAAATCACGTGGGCCCCCAGGGGAAATCACGTGGGCCCCACCCGGAAATCACGTGGGCCCCACCCGGAAATCACGTGGGACCCACCCGGAAATCACGTGGGCCCCACCCGGAAATCACGTGGGCCCCACCCGGAAATCACGTGGGCCCCACCCGGAAATCACGTGGGCCCCACGGGGAAATCACGTGGGCCCCACCCGGAAATCACGTGGGCCCCACGGGGAAATCACCTGTGCCCCACCCGGAAATCACGTGGGCCCCACCCGGAAATCACGTGGGCCCCACCCGGAAATCACGTGGGCCCCACCCGGAAATCACGTGGGCCCCACCCGGAAATCACGTGGGCCCCACCCGGAAATCACGTGGGCCCCACCCGGAAATCACGTGGGGCCCACCCGGAAATCACGTAGGCCCCACCCGGAAATCACGTGGGCCCCACGGGGAAATCACGTGGGCCCCACCCGGAAATCACGTGGGCCCCACCCGGAAATCACGTGGGCCCCACCCGGAAATACGTGGGCCCCACCCAGAAATCACGTGGGCCCCACCCGGAAATCACGTGGGCCCCACCCGGAAATCACGTGGGCCCCACCCGGAAATCACGTGGGCCCCACGGGGAAATCACGTGGGCCCCACCCGGAAATCACGTGGGCCCCACCCGGAAATCACGTGGGCCCCACCCGGAAATCACGTGGGCCCCACCCAGAAATCACGTGGGCCCCCAGGGGAAATCACGTGGGCCCCACCCGGAAATCACGTGGGCCCCACCCGGAAATCACGTGGGCCCCACCCGGAAATCACGTGGGCCCCACCCGGAAATCACGTGGGCCCCACCCGGAAATCACGTGGGCCCCACCCGGAAATCACGTGGGCCCCACCCGGAAATCACGTGGGGCCCACCCGGAAATCACGTGGGCCCCCAGGGGAAATCACGTGGGCCCCACCCGGAAATCACGTGGGCCCCACCCGGAAATCACGTGGGCCCCACCCGGAAATCACGTGGGACCCACCCGGAAATCACGTGGGCCCCACCCGGAAATCACGTGGGCCCCACCCGGAAATCACGTGGGCCCCACCCGGAAATCACGTGGGCCCCACCCGGAAATCACGTGGGCCCCACCTGGAAATCATGTGGGGCCCACCCGGAAATCACGTGGGCCCCCAGGGGAAATCACGTGGGCCCCACCCGGAAATCACGTGGGCCCCACCCGGAAATCACGTGGGCCCCACCCGGAAATCACGTGGGCCCCCAGGGGAAATCACGTGGGCCCCACCCGGAAATCACGTGGGCCCCACCCGGAAATCACGTGGGCCCCACCCGGAAATCACGTGGGCCCCACCCGGAAATCACGTGGGCCCCACCCGGAAATCACGTGGGCCCCACGGGGAAATCACGTGGGCCCCACCCGGAAATCACGTGTGCCTCACCCGGAAATCACGTGGGCCCCACCCGGAAATCACGTGGGCCCCACCCGGAAATCACGTGGGCCCCACCCGGAAATCACGTGGGCCCCACCCGGAAATCACGTGGGCCACACGGGGAAATCACGTGGGCCACCCCGGAAATCACGTGGGCCCCACCCGGAAATCACGTGGGCCCCACCCGGAAATCACGTGGGCCCCACCCGGAAATCACGTGGGCCCCACCCGGAAATCACGTGGGCCCCCAGGGGAAATCACGTGGGCCCCACCCGGAAATCACGTGGGCCCCACCCGGAAATCACGTGGGCCCCACCCGGAAATCACGTGGGCCCCACCCGGAAATCACCTGGGCCCCACCCGGAAATCACGTGGGCCCCACCCGGAAATCACGTGGGCCCCACCCGGAAATCAT
This sequence comes from Ovis canadensis, assembly GCF_042477335.2. Lineage (NCBI taxonomy): Eukaryota > Metazoa > Chordata > Mammalia > Artiodactyla > Bovidae > Ovis > Ovis canadensis. The sequence goes on along the minus strand of NC_091260.1, from coordinate 11,888,218 downwards.
GTGGGCCCCACCCGGAAATCACGTGGGCCCCACCCGGAAATCACGTGGGCCCCACCTGGAAATCACGTGGGGCCCACCCGGAAATCACGTGGGCCCCACGGGGAAATCACGTGGGCCCCACCCGGAAATCCCGTGGGCCCCACCCGGAAATCACGTGGGCCCCACCCGGAAATCACGTGGGCCCCACGGGGAAATCACGTGGGCCCCACCCGGAAATCACGTGTGACTCACCCGGAAATCACGTGGGCCCCACCCGGAAATCACGTGGGCCCCACCCGGAAATCACGTGGGCCCCACGCGGAAATCACGTGGGCCCCACCCGGAAATCACGTGGGCCACACGGGGAAATCACGTGGGCCCCACCCGGAAATCACGTGGGCCCCACCCGGAAATCACGTGGGCCCCACCCGGAAATCACGTGGGCCCCACCCGGAAATCACGTGGGCCCCCAGGGGAAATCACGTGGGCCCCACCCGGAAATCACGTGGGCCCCACGGGGAAATCACGTGGGCCCCACCCGGAAATCACGTGGGCCCCACCCGGAAATCACGTGGGCCCCACCCGGAAATCACGTGGGCCCCACCCGGAAATCACGTGGGCCCCACCCGGAAATCTCGTGGGCCCCACCCGGAAATCACGTGGGCCCCACCCGGAAATCACGTGGGCCCCACGGGGAAATCACGTGGGCCCCACCCGGAAATCACGTGGGCCCCACCCGGAAATCACGTGGGCCCCACCCGGAAATCACGTGGGCCCCACCCGGAAATCACGTGGGCCCCACCCGGAAATCACTTGGGCCCCACCCGGAAATCACGTGGGCCCCACCCGGAAATCACGTGGGCCCCACCCGGAAATCACGTGGGCCCCACCCGGAAATCACGTGGGCCCCACCCGGAAATCACGTGGGCCCCACGGGGAAATCACGTGGGCCCCACCCGGAAATCACGTGGGCCCCACGGGGAAATCACGTGGGCCCCACCCGGAAATCACGTGTGCCCCACCCGGAAATCACGTGGGCCCCACCCGGAAATCACGTGGGCCCCACCCGGAAATCACGTGGGCCCCACCCGGAAATCACGTGTGCCCCACCCGGAAATCACGTGGGCCCCACCCGGAAATCACGTGGGCCCCACGGGGAAATCACGTGGGACCCACCCGGAAATCACGTGGGCCCCACCCGGAAATCACGTGGGCCCCACCCGGAAATCACGTGGGCCCCACCCGGAAATCACGTGGGCCCCACGGGGAAATCACGTGGGCCCCACCCGGAAATCACGTGGGCCCCACCCGGAAATCACGTGGGCCCCACCCGGAAATCACGTGGGCCCCACGGGGAAATCACGTGGGCCCCACCCGGAAATCACGTGGGCCCCACCCGGAAATCACGTGGGCCCCACCCGGAAATCACGTGGGCCCCACCCGGAAATCACGTGGGCCCCACCCGGAAATCACGTGGGCCCCACCCGGAAATCACGTGGGCCCCACGGGGAAATCACGTGGGCCCCACCCGGAAATCACGTGGGCCCCACCCGGAAATCACGTGGGCCCCACCCGGAAATCACGTGGGGCCCACCCGGAAATCACGTGGGCCCCACGGGGAAATCACGTGGGCCCCACCCGGAAATCACGTGGGCCCCACCCGGAAATCACGTGGGCCCCACCCGGAAATCACGTGGGCCCCACGGGGAAATCACGTGGGCCCCACCCGGAAATCACGTGTGCCTCACCCGGAAATCACGTGGGCCCCACCCGGAAATCACGTGGGCCCCACGGGGAAATCACGTGGGCCCCACCCGGAAATCACGTGGGCCCCACCCGGAAATCACGTGGGCCCCCAGGGGAAATCACGTGGGCCCCACCCGGAAATCAGGTGGGCCCCACCCGGAAATCACGTGGGCCCCACACGGAAATCACGTGGGCCCCACCCGGAAATCACGTGGGCCCCACGGGGAAATCACGTGGGCCCCACCCGGAAATCACGTGGGCCCCACCCGGAAATCACGTGGGCCCCACACGGAAATCACGTGGGCCCCACCCGGAAATCACGTGGGCCCCACGGGGAAATCACGTGGGCCCCACCCGGAAATCACGTGGGCCCCACCCGGAAATCACGTGGGCCCCACCCGGAAATCACGTGGGCCCCACCCGGGAATCACGTGGGCCCCACCCGGAAATCACGTGGGCCCCACCCGGAAATCACGTGGGACCCACCCGGAAATCACGTGGGCCCCACCCGGAAATCACGTGGGCCCCACCCGGAAATCACGTGGGACCCACCCGGAAATCACGTGGGCCCCACCCGGAAATCACGTGGGCCCCACCCGGAAATCACGTGGGCCCCACGGGGAAATCACGTGGGCCCCACCCGGAAAACACGTGTGCCCCACCCGGAAATCACGTGGGCCCCACCCGGAAATCACGTGGGCCCCACACGGAAATCACGTGGGCCCCACCCGGAAATCACGTGGGCCCCACGGGGAAATCACGTGGTCCCCACCCGGAAATCACGTGGGCCCCACCCGGAAATCACGTGGGCCCCACACGGAAATCACGTGGGCCCCACCCGGAAATCACGTGGGCCCCACGGGGAAATCACGTGGGCCCCACCCGGAAATCACGTGGGCCCCACCCGGAAATCACGTGGGCCCCACCCGGGAATCACGTGGGCCCCACCCGGGAATCACGTGGGCCCCACCCGGAAATCACGTGGGCCCCACCCGGAAATCACGTGGGACCCACCCGGAAATCACGTGGGCCCCACCCGGAAATCACGTGGGCCCCACCCGGAAATCACGTGGGACCCACCCGGAAATCACGTGGGCCCCACCCGGAAATCACGTGGGCCCCACCCGGAAATCACGTGGGCCCCACCCGGAAATCACGTGGGCCCCACCCGGAAATCACGTGGGCCCCACCCGGAAATCACGTGGGCCCCACCCGGAAATCACGTGGGCCCCACCCGGAAATCACGTGGGCCCCACCCGGAAATCACGTGGGCCCCACCCGGAAATCACGTGGGCCCCACCCGGAAATCACGTGGGCCCCACGGGGAAATCACGTGGGCCCCACCCGGAAAACACGTGTGCCCCACCCGGAAATCACGTGGGCCCCACCCGGAAATCACGTGGGCCCCACCCGGAAATCACGTGGGCCCCACCCGGAAATCACGTGGGCCCCACCCGGAAATCACGTGGGGCCCACCCGGAAATCACGTGGGCCCCCAGGGGAAATCACGTGGGCCCCACGGGGAAATCACGTGGGCCCCACCCGGAAATCACGTGGGCCCCACCCGGAAATCACGTGGGCCCCACCCGGAAATCACGTGGGCCCCACCCGGGAATCACGTGGGCCCCACCCGGAAATCACGTGGGCCCCACCCGGAAATCACGTGGGACCCACCCGGAAATCACGTGGGCCCCACCCGGAAATCACGTGGGCCCCACCCGGAAATCACGTGGGACCCACCCGGAAATCACGTGGGCCCCACCCGGAAATCACGTGGGCCCCACCCGGAAATCACGTGGGCCCCACGGGGAAATCACGTGGGCCCCACCCGGAAAACACGTGTGCCCCACCCGGAAATCACGTGGGCCCCACCCGGAAATCACGTGGGCCCCACACGGAAATCACGTGGGCCCCACCCGGAAATCACGTGGGCCCCACGGGGAAATCACGTGGTCCCCACCCGGAAATCACGTGGGCCCCACCCGGAAATCACGTGGGCCCCACACGGAAATCACGTGGGCCCCACCCGGAAATCACGTGGGCCCCACGGGGAAATCACGTGGGCCCCACCCGGAAATCACGTGGGCCCCACCCGGAAATCACGTGGGCCCCACCCGGGAATCACGTGGGCCCCACCCGGGAATCACGTGGGCCCCACCCGGAAATCACGTGGGCCCCACCCGGAAATCACGTGGGACCCACCCGGAAATCACGTGGGCCCCACCCGGAAATCACGTGGGCCCCACCCGGAAATCACGTGGGACCCACCCGGAAATCACGTGGGCCCCACCCGGAAATCACGTGGGCCCCACCCGGAAATCACGTGGGCCCCACCCGGAAATCACGTGGGCCCCACCCGGAAATCACGTGGGCCCCACCCGGAAATCACGTGGGCCCCACCCGGAAATCACGTGGGCCCCACCCGGAAATCACGTGGGCCCCACCCGGAAATCACGTGGGCCCCACCCGGAAATCACGTGGGCCCCACCCGGAAATCACGTGGGCCCCACGGGGAAATCACGTGGGCCCCACCCGGAAAACACGTGTGCCCCACCCGGAAATCACGTGGGCCCCACCCGGAAATCACGTGGGCCCCACCCGGAAATCACGTGGGCCCCACCCGGAAATCACGTGGGCCCCACCCGGAAATCACGTGGGGCCCACCCGGAAATCACGTGGGCCCCCAGGGGAAATCACGTGGGCCCCACCCGGAAATCACGTGGGCCCCACCCGGAAATCACGTGGGCCCCACCCGGAAATCACGTGGGCCCCACCCGGAAATCACGTGGGCCCCACCCGGAAATCACGTGGGCCCCACCCGGAAATCACATGGGCCCCACCCGGAAATCACGTGGGGCCCACCCGGAAATCACGTGGGCCTCCAGGGGAAATCACGTGGGTCCCACCCGGAAATCACGTGGGCCCCACCCGGAAATCACGTGGGCCCCACCCGGAAATCACGTGGGCCCCACCCGGAAATCACGTGGGCCCCACCCGGAAATCACGTGGGCCCCACCCGGAAATCACGTGGGCCCCACCTGGAAATCACGTGGGGCCCACCCGGAAATCACGTGGGCCCCCAGGGGAAATCACGTGGGCCCCACCCGGAAATCACGTGGGCCCCACCCGGAAATCACGTGGGCCCCACCCGGAAATCACGTGGGCCCCACCCGGAAATCACGTGGGCCCCACCCGGAAATCACGTGGGCCCCACCCGGAAATCACGTGGGCCCCACCCGGAAATCACGTGGGGCCCACCCGGAAATCACGTAGGCCCCACCCGGAAATCACGTGGGCCCCACCCGGAAATCACGTGGGCCCCACCCGGAAATCACGTGGGCCCCACCCGGAAATCACGTGGGCCCCACCCGGAAATCACGTGGGCCCCACCCGGAAATCACGTGGGCCCCACCCGGAAATCACGTGGGCCCCACCCGGAAATCACGTGGGCCCCACCCGGAAATCACGTGGGCCCCACCCGGAAATCACGTGGGCCCCACGGGGAAATCACGTGGGCCCCACCCGGAAATCACGTGGGCCCCACCCGGAAATCACGTGGGCCCCACCCGGAAATCACGTGGGCCCCACCCAGAAATCACGTGGGCCCCCAGGGGAAATCACGTGGGCCCCACCCGGAAATCACGTGGGCCCCACCCGGAAATCACGTGGGCCCCACCCGGAAATCACGTGGGCCCCACCCGGAAATCACGTGGGCCCCACCCGGAAATCACGTGGGCCCCACCCGGAAATCACGTGGGCCCCACCCGGAAATCACGTGGGGCCCACCCGGAAATCACGTGGGCCCCCAGGGGAAATCACGTGGGCCCCACCCGGAAATCACGTGGGCCCCACCCGGAAATCACGTGGGCCCCACCCGGAAATCACGTGGGACCCACCCGGAAATCACGTGGGCCCCACCCGGAAATCACGTGGGCCCCACCCGGAAATCACGTTGGCCCCACCCGGAAATCACGTGGGCCCCACCCGGAAATCACGTGGGCCCCACCTGGAAATCATGTGGGGCCCACCCGGAAATCACGTGGGCCCCCAGGGGAAATCACGTGGGCCCCACCCGGAAATCACGTGGGCCCCACCCGGAAATCACGTGGGCCCCCAGGGGAAATCACGTGGGCCCCACCCGGAAATCACGTGGGCCCCACCCGGAAATCACGTGGGCCCCACCCGGAAATCACGTGGGCCCCACCCGGAAATCACGTGGGCCCCACCCGGAAATCACGTGGGCCCCACGGGGAAATCACGTGGGCCCCACCCGGAAATCACGTGTGCCTCACCCGGAAATCACGTGGGCCCCACCCGGAAATCACGTGGGCCCCACCCGGAAATCACGTGGGCCCCACCCGGAAATCACGTGGGCCCCACCCGGAAATCACGTGGGCCACACGGGGAAATCACGTGGGCCCCACCCGGAATTCACGTGGGCCCCACCCGGAAATCACGTGGGCCCCACCCGGAAATCACGTGGGCCCCACCCGGAAATCACGTGGGCCCCACCCGGAAATCACGTGGGCCCCACCCGGAAATCACGTGGGCCCCCAGGGGAAATCACGTGGGCCCCACCCGGAAATCACGTGGGCCCCACCCGGAAATCACGTGGGCCCCACCCGGAAATCACGTGGGCCCCACCCGGAAATCACGTGGGCCCCACCCGGAAATCACGTGGGCCCCACCCGGAAATCACGTGGGCCCCACCCGGAAATCATGTGGGCCCCACCCGGAAATCACGTGGGCCCCACCCGGAAATCACGTGGGCCCCACCTGGAAATCACGTGGGGCCCACCCGGAAATCACGTGGGCCCCACGGGGAAATCACGTGGGCCCCACCCGGAAATCCCGTGGGCCCCACCCGGAAATCACGTGGGCCCCACCCGGAAATCACGTGGGCCCCACGGGGAAATCACGTGGGCCCCACCCGGAAATCACGTGTGACTCACCCGGAAATCACGTGGGCCCCACCCGGAAATCACGTGGGCCCCACCCGGAAATCACGTGGGCCCCACCCGGAAATCACGTGGGCCCCACCCGGAAATCACGTGGGCCACACGGGGAAATCACGTGGGCCCCACCCGGAAATCACGTGGGCCCCACCCGGAAATCACGTGGGCCCCACCCGGAAATCACGTGGGCCCCACCCGGAAATCACGTGGGCCCCCAGGGGAAATCACGTGGGCCCCACCCGGAAATCACGTGGGCCCCACGGGGAAATCACGTGGGCCCCACCCGGAAATCACGTGGGCCCCACCCGGAAATCACGTGGGCCCCACCCGGAAATCACGTGGGCCCCACCCGGAAATCACGTGGGCCCCACCCGGAAATCTCGTGGGCCCCACCCGGAAATCACGTGGGCCCCACCCGGAAATCACGTGGGCCCCACGGGGAAATCACGTGGGCCCCACCCGGAAATCACGTGGGCCCCACCCGGAAATCACGTGGGCCCCACCCGGAAATCACGTGGGCCCCACCCGGAAATCACGTGGGCCCCACCCGGAAATCACTTGGGCCCCACCCGGAAATCACGTGGGCCCCACCCGGAAATCACGTGGGCCCCACCCGGAAATCACGTGGGCCCCACCCGGAAATCACGTGGGCCCCACCCGGAAATCACGTGGGCCCCACGGGGAAATCACGTGGGCCCCACCCGGAAATCACGTGGGCCCCACGGGGAAATCACGTGGGCCCCACCCGGAAATCACGTGTGCCCCACCCGGAAATCACGTGGGCCCCACCCGGAAATCACGTGGGCCCCACCCGGAAATCACGTGGGCCCCACCCGGAAATCACGTGTGCCCCACCCGGAAATCACGTGGGCCCCACCCGGAAATCACGTGGGCCCCACGGGGAAATCACGTGGGACCCACCCGGAAATCACGTGGGCCCCACCCGGAAATCACGTGGGCCCCATCCGGAAATCACGTGGGCCCCACCCGGAAATCACGTGGGCCCCACGGGGAAATCACGTGGGCCCCACCCGGAAATCACGTGGGCCCCACCCGGAAATCACGTGGGCCCCACCCGAAATCACGTGGGCCCCACGGGGAAATCACGTGGGCCCCACCCGGAAATCACGTGGGCCCCACCCGGAAATCACGTGGGCCCCACCCGGAAATCACGTGGGCCCCACCCGGAAATCACGTGGGCCCCACCCGGAAATCACGTGGGCCCCACCCGGAAATCACGTGGGCCCCACGGGGAAATCACGTGGGCCCCACCCGGAAATCACGTGGGCCCCACCCGGAAATCACGTGGGCCCCACCCGGAAATCACGTGGGGCCCACCCGGAAATCACGTGGGCCCCACGGGGAAATCACGTGGGCCCCACCCGGAAATCACGTGGGCCCCACCCGGAAATCACGTGGGCCCCACCCGGAAATCACGTGGGCCCCACGGGGAAATCACGTGGGCCCCACCCGGAAATCACGTGTGCCTCACCCGGAAATCACGTGGGCCCCACCCGGAAATCACGTGGGCCCCACGGGGAAATCACGTGGGCCCCACCCGGAAATCACGTGGGCCCCACCCGGAAATCACGTGGGCCCCCAGGGGAAATCACGTGGGCCCCACCCGGAAATCACGTGGGCCCCACCCGGAAATCACGTGGGCCCCACACGGAAATCACGTGGGCCCCACCCGGAAATCACGTGGGCCCCACGGGGAAATCACGTGGGCCCCACCCGGAAATCACGTGGGCCCCACCCGGAAATCACGTGGGCCCCACACGGAAATCACGTGGGCCCCACCCGGAAATCACGTGGGCCCCACGGGGAAATCACGTGGGCCCCACGGGGAAATCACGTGGGCCCCACCCGGAAATCACGTGGGCCCCACCCGGAAATCACGTGGGCCCCACCCGGGAATCACGTGGGCCCCACCCGGAAATCACGTGGGCCCCACCCGGAAATCACTTGGGACCCACCCGGAAATCACGTGGGCCCCACCCGGAAATCACGTGGGCCCCACCCGGAAATCACGTGGGACCCACCCGGAAATCACGTGGGCCCCACCCGGAAATCACGTGGGCCCCACCCGGAAATCACGTGGGCCCCACCGGGAAATCACGTGGGCCCCACCCGGAAAACACGTGTGCCCCACCCGGAAATCACGTGGGCCCCACCCGGAAATCACGTGGGCCCCACACGGAAATCACGTGGGCCCCACCCGGAAATCACGTGGGCCCCACGGGGAAATCACGTGGGCCCCACCCGGAAATCACGTGGGCCCCACCCGGAAATCACGTGGGCCCCACACGGAAATCACGTGGGCCCCACCCGGAAATCACGTGGGCCCCACGGGGAAATCACGTGGGCCCCACCCGGAAATCACGTGGGCCCCACCCGGAAATCACGTGGGCCCCACCCGGAAATCACGTGGGCCCCACCCGGGAATCACGTGGGCCCCACCCGGAAATCACGTGGGCCCCACCCGGAAATCACGTGGGACCCACCCGGAAATCACGTGGGCCCCACCCGGAAATCACGTGGGCCCCACCCGGAAATCACGTGGGACCCACCCGGAAATCACGTGGGCCCCACCCGGAAATCACGTGGGCCCCACCCGGAAATCACGTGGGCCCCACGGGGAAATCACGTGGGCCCCACCCGGAAAACACGTGTGCCCCACCCGGAAATCACGTGGGCCCCACCCGGAAATCACGTGGGCCCCACCCGGAAATCACGTGGGCCCCACCCGGAAATCACGTGGGCCCCACCCGGAAATCACGTGGGCCCCACCCGGAAATCACGTGGGACCCACCCGGAAATCACGTGGGCCCCACCCGGAAATCACGTGGGCCCCACCCGGAAATCATGTGGGCCCCACCCGGAAATCACGTGGGCCCCACCCGGAAATCACGTGGGCCCCACCCGGAAATCACGTGGGCCCCACCCGGAAATCACGTGGGCCCCACCCGGAAATCACGTGGGGCCCACCCGGAAATCACGTGGGCCCCCAGGGGAAATCACGTGGGCCCCACCCGGAAATCACGTGGGCCCCACCCGGAAATCACGTGGGCCCCACCCGGAAATCTCGTGGGGCCCACCCGGAACTCACGTGGGCCCCCCCCGGAAATCACGTGGGCCCCACCTGGAAATCACGTGGGGCCCACCCGGAAATCACGTGGGCCCCCAGGGGAAATCACTTGGGCCCCACCCGGAAATCACGTGGGCCCCACCCGGAAATCACGTGGGCCCCACCCGGAAATCACGTGGGCCCCCAGGGGAAATCACGTGGGCCCCACCCGGAAATCACGTGGGCCCCACCCGGAAATCACGTGGGCCCCACGGGGAAATCACGTGGGCCCCACCCGGAAATCACGTGGGCCCCACCCGGAAATCACGTGGGCCCCACCCGGAAATCACGTGGGCCCCACCCGGAAATCACGTGGGCCCCACCCGGAAATCACGTGGGCCCCACCCGGAAATCACGTGGGCCCCACCCGGAAATCACGTGGGCCCCACCCGGAAATCACGTGGGCCCCACCCGGAAATCACGTGGGCCCCACCCGGAAATCACGTGGGCCCCACCCGGAAATCACGTGGGGCCCACCCGGAAATCTCGTGGGCCCCACGGGGAAATCACGTGGGCCCCACCCGGAAATCACGTGGGCCCCACCCGGAAATCACGTGGGCCCCACCCGGAAATCACGTGGGCCCCACGGGGAAATCACGTGGGCCCCACCCGGAAATCACGTGTGCCTCACCCGGAAATCACGTGGGCCCCACCCGGAAATCACGTGGGCCCCACCCGGAAATCACGTGGGCCCCACCCGGAAATCACGTGGGCCCCACCCGGAAATCACGTGGGCCCCACCCGGAAATCACGTGGGCCCCACCCGGAAATCACGTGGGCCCCAACCGGAAATCACGTGGGCCCCACCCGGAAATCAGGTGGGCCCCACCCGGAAATCACGTGGGCCCCACCGGGAAATCACGTGGGCCCCACCCGGAAATCACGTGGGCCCCACCCGGAAATCACGTGGGCCCCACCCGGAAATCACGTGGGCCCCACCCGGAAATCACGTGGGCCCCACCCGGAAATCACGTGGGCCCCACGGGGAAATCACGTGGGCCCCACCCGGAAATCACGTGGGCCCCACCCGGAAATCACGTGGGCCCCACCCGGAAATCACGTGGGCCCCACCCGGAAATCACGTGGGCCCCACCCGGAAATCACGTGTGACTCACCCGGAAATCACATTGGCCCCACCCGGAAATCACGTGTGCCCCACCCGGAAATCACGTGGGCCCCACCCGGAAATCACGTGGGCCCCACCCGGAAATCACGTGGGCGACACGGGGAAATCACGTGGGCCCCACCCGGAAATCACGTGGGCCCCACCCGGAAATCACGTGGGCCCCACCCGGAAATCACGAGGGCCCCACCCGGAAATCACGTGGGCCCCACCCGGAAATCACGTGGGCCCCCAGGGGAAATCACGTGGGCCCCACCCGGAAATCACGTGGGCCCCACCCGGAAATCACGTGGGCCCCACCCGGAAATCACGTGGGCCCCACCCGGAAATCACGTGGGCCCCACCCGGAAATCACGTGGGCCCCACCCGGAAATCACGTGGGCCCCACCCGGAAATCACGTGGGCCCCACCCGGAAATCTCGTGGGCCCCACCCGGAAATCACGTGGGCCCCACCCGGAAATCACGTGGGCCCCACCCGGAAATCACGTGGGCCCCACGGGGAAATCACGTGGGCCCCACCCGGAAATCACGTGTGCCCCACCCGGAAATCACGTGGGCCCCACCCGGAAATCACGTGGGCCCCACCCGGAAATCACGTGGGCCCCACCCGGAAATCACGTGGGCCCCACCCGGAAATCACGTGGGCCCCACCCGGAAATCACGTGGGCCCCACCCGGAAATCACGTAGGCCCCACCCGGAAATCACGTGGGCCCCACCCGGAAATCACGTGGGCCCCACCCGGAAATCACGTGGGCCCCACCCGGAAATCACGTGGGCCCCACCCGGAAATCACGTGGGCCCCACGGGGAAATCATGTGGGCCCCACCCGGAAATCAGGTGGGCCCCACCCGGAAATCACGTGGGCCCCACGGGGAAATCACGTGGGCCCCCAGGGGAAATCACGTGGGCCCCGCCCGGAAATCACGTGGGCCCCACCCGGAAATCACGTGGGCCCCACCCGGAAATCACTTGGGCCCCACCCGGAAATCACGTGGGCCCCACCCGGAAATCACGTGGGCCCCACCCGGAAATCACGAGGGCCCCCAGGGGAAATCACGTGGGCCCCACCCGGAAATCACGTGGGCCCCACCCGGAAATCACGTGGGCCCCACCCGGAAATCACGTGGGCCCCACGGGGAAATCACGTGGGCCCCACCCGGAAATCACGTGGGCCTCACCCGGAAATCACCTGGGCCCCACCCGGAAATCACGTGGGCCCCACCCGGAAATCACGTGGGCCCCACCCGGAAATCACGTGGGCCCCACCCGGAAATCACGTGGGCCCCACCCGGAAATCACGTGGGCCCCACCCGGAAATCACGTGGGCCCCACCCGGAAATCACGTGGGCCCCACCCGGAAATCACGTGGGCCCCACGGGGAAATCACGTGGGCCCCACCCGGAAATCACGTGGGCCCCACCCGGAAATCACGTGGGCCCCACCCGGAAATCACGTGGGCCCCACCCGGAAATCACGTGGGCCCCACCCGGAAATCACGTGGGCCCCACCCGGAAATCACGTGGGCCCCACCCGGAAATCACGTGGGCCCCACCCGGAAATCACGTGGGCACCACCCGGAAATCACGTGGGCCCCACGGGGAAATCACGTGGGCCCCACCCGGAAATCACGTGGGCCCCACCCGGAAATCACGTGGGCCCCACCCGGAAATCACGTGGGCCCCACCCGGAAATCACGTGGGCCCCACCCGGAAATCACGTGGGCCCCACCCGGAAATCACGTGGGCCCCACCCGGAAATCACGTGGGCCCCACCCGGAAATCACGTGGGCCCCACCCGGAAATCACGTGGGCCCCACCCGGAAATCACATGGGGCCCACCCGGAAATCACGTGGGCCCCACCGGGAAGCCACGTGGGCCCCACGGGGAAATCACGTGGGCCCCCAGGGGAAATCACGTGGGCCCCACCCGGAAATCACGTGGGCCCCACCCGGAAATCACCTGGGCCCCACCCGGAAATCACGTGGGCCCCACGGGGAAATCACGTGGGCCCCACCCGGAAATCACGTGGGCCCCACCCGGAAATCACGTGGGCCCCACCCGGAAATCACGTGGGCCCCACCCGGAAATCACGTGGGCCCCACCCGGAAATCACGTGGGCCCCACGGGGAAATTACGTGGGCCCCACCCGGAAATCACGTGGGCCCCACCCGGAAATCACGTGGGCCCCACCCGGAAATCACGTGGGCCCCACCCGGAAATCACGTGGGCCCCACCCGGAAATCACGTGGGCCCCCAGGGGAAATCACGTGGGCCCCACCCGGAAATCACGTGGGCCCCACCCGGAAATCACGTGGGCCCCACCCGGAATTCACGTGGGCCCCACCCGGAAATCACGTGGGCCCCACCCGGAAATCACGTGGGCCACACCCGGAAATCACGTTGGCCCCACCCGGAAATCACGTGGGCCCCACCCGGAAATCACGTGGGCCCCACCCGGAAATCACGTGGGCCCCACCCGGAAATCACGTGTGCCTCACCCGGAAATCACGTGGGCCCCACCCGGAAATCACGTGGGCCCCACCCGGAAATCACGTGGGCCCCACCCGGAAATCACGTGGGCCCCACCCGGAAATCACGTGGGCCCCACCCGGAAATCACGTGGGCCCCACCCGGAAATCACGTGGGCCCCACCCGGAAATCACGTGGGCCCCCAGGGGAAATCACGTGGGCCCCACCCGGAAATCACGTGGGCCCCACCCGGAAATCACGTGGGCCCCACCCGGAAATCACGTGGGCCCCACCCGGAAATCACGTGGGACCCACCCGGAAATCACGTGGGCCCCACCCGGAAATCACGTGGGCCCCACCCGGAAATCACGTGGGCCCCACCCGGAAATCACGTGGGCCCCACCCGGAAATCACGTGGGCCCCACCCGGAAATCACGTGGGCTCCACCCGGAAATCACGTGGGCCCCCAGGGGAAATCACGTGGGCCCCACCCGGAAATCACGTGGGCCCCACCCGGAAATCACGTGGGCCCCACCCGGAAATCACGTGGGCCCCACCCGGAAATCACGTGGGCCCCACCCGGAAATCACGTGGGCCCCACCCGGAAATCACGTGGGCCCCACCCGGAAATCACGTGGGGCCCACCCGGAAATCACGTGGGCCCCCAGGGGAAATCACGTGGGCCCCACCCGGAAATCACGTGGGCCCCACCCGGAAATCACGTGGATCCCACCCGGAAATCACGTGGTCCCAACCCGGAAATCACGTGGGCCCCACCCGGAAATCACGTGGGCCCCACCCGGAAATCACGTGGGCCCCCAGGGGAAATCACGTGGGCCCCACGGGGAAATCACGTGGGCCCCACCAGGAAATCACGTGGGCCCCACCCGGAAATCATGTGGGCCCCACCCGGAAATCACGTGGGCCCACCCGGAAATCACGTGGGCCCCCAGGGGAAATCACGTGGGCCCCACCCGGAAATCACGTGGGCCCCACCCGGAAATCACGTGGGCCCCACCCGGAAATCACGTGGGCCCCACCCGGAAATCACGTGGGCCCCAACCGGAAATCACGTGGGCCCCACCCGGAAATCACGTGGGGCCCACCCGGAAATCACGTAGGCCCCACCCGGAAATCACGTGGGCCCCACGGGGAAATCACGTGGGCCCCACCCGGAAATCACGTGGGCCCCACCCGGAAATCACGTGGGCCCCACCCGGAAATCACGTGGGCCCCACCCGGAAATCACGTGGGCCCCACCCGGAAATCACGTGGGCCCCACCCGGAAATCACGTGGGCCCAACCCGGAAATCACGTGGGCCCCACCCGGAAATCACGTTGGCCCCACGGGGAAATCACGTGGGCCCCACCCGGAAATCACGTGGGCCCCACCCGGAAATCACGTGGGCCCCACCCGGAAATCACGTGGGCCCCACCCGGAAATCACGTGGGGCCTACCCGGAAATCACGTGGGCCCCACGGGGAAATCACGTGGGCCCCACCCGGAAATCACGGGGGCCCCACCCGGAAATCACGTGGGCCCCACCCGGAAATCACGTGGGCCCCACGGGGAAATCACGTGGGCCCCACCCGGAAATCACGTGTGCCTCACCCGGAAATCACGTGGGCCCCACCCGGAAATCACGTGGGCCCCACCCGGAAATCACGTGGGCCCCACCCGGAAATCACGTGGGCCCCACCCGGAAATCACGTGGGCCCCCAGGGGAAATCACGTGGGCCCCACCCGGAAATCACGTGGGCCCCACCCGGAAATCACGTGGGCCCCACCCGGAAATCAGGTGGGCCCCACCCGGAAATCACGTGGGCCCCATCCGGAAATCACGTGGGCCCCACCCGGAAATCACGTGGGCCCCACCCGGAAATCACGTGGGCCCCACCCGGAAATCACGTGGGCCCCACCCGGAAATCACGTGGGCCCCACCCGGAAATCACGTGGGCCCCACCCGGAAATCACGTGGGCCCCACGGGGAAATCACGTGGGCCCAACCCGGAAATCACGTGTGCCCCACCCGGAAATCACGTGGGCCCCACCCGGAAATCACGTGGGCCCCACCCGGAAATCACGTGGGCCCCACCCGGAAATCACGTGGGCCCCACCCGGAAATCACGTGGGCCCCACCCGGAAATCACGTGGGCCCCACCCGGAAATCACGTGGGCCCCACCCGGAAATCACGTGGGCCCCACGGGGAAATCACGTGGGCCCCACCCGGAAATCAGGTGGGCCCCACCCGGAAATCACGTGGGCCCCACGGGGAAATCACGTGGGCCCCCAGGGGAAATCACGTGGGCCCCACCCGGAAATCACGTGGGCCCCACCCGGAAATCACGTGGGCCCCACCCGGAAATCACGTGGGCCCCACCCGGAAATCACGTGGGCCCCACCCGGAAATCACGTGGGCCCCACCCGGAAATCACGTGGGCCCCACCCGGAAATCACGTGGGCCCCCAGGGGAAATCACGTGGGCCCCACCCGGAAATCACGTGGGCCCCACCCGGAAATCACGTGGGCCCCACCCGGAAATCACGTGGGCCCCACCCGGAAATCACGTGGGCCCCACCCGGAAATCACGTGGGCCCCACCCGGAAATCACGTGGGCCCCACTCGGAAATCACGTGGGGCCCACCCGGAAATCACGTGGGCCCCACGGGGAAATCACGTGGGCCCCACCCGGAAATCACGTGGGCCCCACCCGGAAATCACGTGGGCCCCACCCGGAAATCACGTGGGCCCCACGGGGAAATCACGTGGGCCCCACCCGGAAATCACGTGTGACTCACCCGGAAATCACGTGGGCCCCACCCGGAAGTCACGTGGGCCCCACGGGGAAATCACGTGGGCCCCACCCGGAAATCACGTGTGACTCACCCGGAAATCACGTGGGCCCCACCCGGAAGTCACGTGGGCCCCACCCGGGAAATCACGTGGGCCCCACCCGGAAATCACGTGGGCCCCACCCGGAAATCACGTGGGCCACACGGGGAAATCACGTGGGCCCCACCCGGAAATCACGTGGGCCCCACCCGGAAATCACGTGGGCCCCACCCGGAAATCACGTGGGCCCCACCCGGAAATCACGTGGGCCCCACCCGGAAATCACGTGGGCCCCACCCGGAAATCACGTGGGCCCCACGGGGAAATCACGTAGGCCCCACCCGGAAATCACGTGGGCCCCACCCGGAAATCACGTGGGCCCCACCCGGAAATCACGTGGGCCCCACCCGGAAATCACGTGGGCCCCACCCGGAAATCACGTGGGCCCCACGGGGAAATCATGTGGGCCCCACCCGGAAATCACGTGTGCCTCACCCGGAAATCACGTGGGCCCCACCCGGAAATCACGTGGGCCCCACCCGGAAATCACGTGGGCCCCACCCGGAAATCACGTGGGCCCCCCCCGGAAATCACGTGGGCCCCCAGGGGAAATCACGTGGGCCCCACCCGGAAATCACGTGGGCCCCACCCGGAAATCACGTGGGCCCCACCCGGAAATCAGGTGGGCCCCACCCGGAAATCACGTGGGCCCCATCCGGAAATCACGTGGGCCCCACCCGGAAATCACGTGGGCCCCACCCGGAAATCACGTGGGCCCCACCCGGAAATCACGTGGGCCCCACGGGGAAATCACGTGGGCCCCACTCGGAAATCACGTGTGCCCCACCCGGAAATCACGTGGGCCCCACCCGGAAATCATGTGGGCCCCACCCGGAAATCACGTGGGCCCCACACGGAAATCACGTGGGCCCCACCCGGAAATCACGTGGGCCCCACCCGGAAATCACGTGGGCCCCACCCGGAAATCACGTGGGCCCCACGGGTAAATCACGTGGGCCCCACCCGGAAATCAGGTGGGCCCCACCCGGAAATCACGTGGGCCCCACGGGGAAATCACGTGGGCCCCCAGGGGAAATCACGTGGGCCCCACCCGGAAATCACGTGGGCCCCACCCGGAAATCACGTGGGCCCCACCCGGAAATCACGTGGGCCCCACCCGGAAATCACGTGGGCCCCACCCGGAAATCACGTGGGCCCCACCCGGAAATCACGTGGGCCCCACCCGGAAATCACGTGGGCCCCCAGGGGAAATCACGTGGGCCCCACCCGGAAATCACGTGGGCCCCACCCGGAAATCACGTGGGCCCCACCCGGAAATCACGTGGGCCCCACCCGGAAATCACGTGGGCCCCACCCGGAAATCACTTCGGCCCCACCCGGAAATCACGTGGGCCCCACCCGGAATTCACGTGGGCCCCACGGGGAAATCACGTGGGCCCCACCTGGAAATCACGTGGGCCCCACCCGGAAATCACGTGGGCCCCACTCGGAAATCACGTGGGGCCCACCCGGAAATCACGTGGGCCCCACGGGGAAATCACGTGGGCCCCACCCGGAAATCACGTGGGCCCCACCCGGAAATCACGTGGGCCCCACCCGGAAATCACGTGGGCCCCACGGGGAAATCACGTGGGCCCCACCCGGAAATCACGTGTGACTCACCCGGAAATCACGTGGGCCCCACCCGGAAGTCACGTGGGCCCCACCCGGGAAATCACGTGGGCCCCACCCGGAAAGCACGTGGGCCCCACCCGGAAAGCACGTGGGCCACCCGGGGAAATCACGTGGGCCCCACCCGGAAATCACGTGGGCCCCACCCGGAAATCACGTGGGCCCCACCCGGAAATCACGTGGGCCCCACTCGGAAATCACGTGGGCCCCACCCGGAAATCACGTGGGCCCCACCCGGAAATCACGTGGGCCCCACCCGGAAATCACGTGTGCCTCACCCGGAAATCACGTGGGCCCCACCCGGAAATCACGTGGGCCCCACCCGGAAATCACGTGGGCCCCACCCGGAAATCACGTGGGCCCCACCCGGAAATCACGTGGGCCACACGGGGAAATCACGTGGGCCCCATCCGGAAATCACGTGGGCCCCACCCGGAAATCACGTGGGCCCCACCCGGAAATCACGTGGGCCCCACCCGGAAATCACGTGGGCCCCACCCGGAAATCACGTGGGCCCCCAGGGGAAATCACGTGGGCCCCACCCGGAAATCACGTGGGCCCCACTCGGAAATCACGTGGGGCCCACCCGGAAATCACGTGGGCCCCACGGGGAAATCACGTGGGCCCCACCCGGAAATCACGTGGGCCCCACCCGGAAATCACGTGGGCCCCACCCGGAAATCACGTGGGCCCCACCCGGAAATCACGTGGGCCCCACCCGGAAATCACGTGTGACTCACCCGGAAATCACGAGGGCCCCACCCGGAAGTCACGTGGGCCCCACCCGGGAAATCACGTGGGCCCCACCCGGAAATCACGTGGGCCCCACCCGGAAATCACGTGGGCCACACGGGGAAATCACGTGGGCCCCACCCGGAAATCACGTGGGCCCCACCCGGAAATCACGTGGCCCCCACCCGGAAATCACGTGGGCCCCACTCGGAAATCACATGGGCCCCACCCGGAAATCACGTGGGCCCCACCCGGAAATCACGTGGGCCCCAACCGGAAATCACGTGTGCCTCACCCGGAAATCACGTGGGCCCCACCCGGAAATCACGTGGGCCCCACCCGGAAATCACGTGGGCCCCACCCGGAAATCACGTGGGCCCCACCCGGAAATCAGGTGGGCCCCACCCGGAAATCACGTGGGCCCCACCCGGAAATCACGTGGGCCCCACCCGGAAATCACGTGGGCCCCACCCGGAAATCACGTGGGCCCCCAGGGGAAATCCCGTGGGCCCCCAGGGGAAATCACGTGGGCCCCACCCGGAAATCACGTGGGCCACACCCGGAAATCACGTGGGCCCCCAGGGGAAATCACGTGGGCCCCACCCGGAAATCACGTGGGCCCCACCCGGAAATCACGTGGGCCCCACCCGGAAATCACGTGGGCCCCACCCGGAAATCACGTGGGCCCCACCCGGAAATCACGTGGGCCCCACCCGGAAATCACGTGGGCCCCACCCGGAAATCACGTGGGCCCCACCCGGAAATCACGTGGGCCCCACCCGGAAATCACGTGGGCCCCACCCGGAAATCACGTGGGCCCCCAGGGGAAATCACGTGGGCCCCACCCGGAAATCACGTGGGCCTCACCCGGAAATCACGTGGGCCCCACCCGGAAATCACGTGGGCCCCACCCGGAAATCACGTGGGCCCCACCCGGAAATCACGTGGGCCCCCCCCGGAAATCACGTGGGCCCCCAGGGGAAATCACGTGGGCCCCACCCGGAAATCACGTGGGCCCCACCCGGAAATCACGTGGGCCCCACCCGGAAATCAGGTGGGCCCCACCCGGAAATCACGTGGGCCCCATCCGGAAATCACGTGGGCCCCACCCGGAAATCACGTGGGCCCCACCCGGAAATCACGTGGGCCCCACCCGGAAATCACGTGGGCCCCACCCGGAAATCACGTGGGCCCCACCCCGAAATCACGTGGGCCCCACCCGGAAATCACGTGGGCCCCACGGGGAAATCACGTGGGCCCCACTCGGAAATCACGTGTGCCCCACCCGGAAATCACGTGGGCCCCACCCGGAAATCACGTGGGCCCCACCCGGAAATCACGTGGGCCCCACCCGGAAATCACGTGGGCCCCACCCGGAAATCACGTGGGCCCCACCCGGAAATCACGTGGGCCCCACCCGGAAATCACGTGGGCCCCATGGGGAAATCACGTGGGCCCCACCCGGAAATCAGGTGGGCCCCACCCGGAAATCACGTGGGCCCCACGGGGAAATCACGTGGGCCCCCAGGGGAAATCACGTGGGCCCCACCCGGAAATCACGTGGGCCCCACCCGGAAATCACGTGGGCCCCACCCGGAAATCACGTGGGCCCCACCCGGAAATCACGTGGGCCCCACCCTGAAATCACGTGGGCCCCACCCGGAAATCACGTGGGCCCCACCCGGAAATCACGTGGGCCCCCAGGGGAAATCACGTGGGCCCCACCCGGAAATCACGTGGGCCCCACCCGGAAATCACGTGGGCCCCACCCGGAAATCACGTGGGCCCCACCCGGAAATCACGTGGGCCCCACCCGGAAATCACTTGGGCCCCACCCGGAAATCACGTGGGCCCCACCCGGAATTCACGTGGGCCCCACGGGGAAATCACGTGAGCCCCACCTGGAAATCACGTGGGCCCCACCCGGAAATCACGTGGGCCCCACTCGGAAATCACGTGGGGCCCACCCGGAAATCACGTGGGCCCCACGGGGAAATCACGTGGGCCCCACCCGGAAATCACGTGGGCCCCACGGGGAAATAACGTGGGCCCCACCCGGAAATCACGTGTGACTCACCCGGAAATCACGTGGGCCCCACCCGGAAGTCACGTGGGCCCCACCCGGGAAATCACGTGGGCCCCACCCGGAAATCACGTGGGCCCCACCCGGAAATCACGTGGGCCACACGGGGAAATCACGTGGGCCCCACCCGGAAATCACGTGGGCCCCACCCGGAAATCACGTGGGCCCCACCCGGAAATCACGTGGGCCCCACTCGGAAATCACGTGGGCCCCACCCGGAAATCACGTGGGCCCCACCCGGAAATCACGTGGGCCCCACCCGGAAATCACGTGTGCCTCACCCGGAAATCACGTGGGCCCCACCCGGAAATCACGTGGGCCCCACCCGGAAATCACGTGGGCCCCACCCGGAAATCACGTGGGCCCCACCCGGAAATCACGTGGGCCCCACCCGGAAATCACGTGGGCCCCACCCGGAAATCACGTGGGCCCCACCCGGAAATCACGTGGGCCCCACCCGGAAATCACGTGGGCCCCACCCGGAAATCACGTGGGGCCCACCCGGAAATCACGTGGGCCCCACCCGGAAATCACGTGGGCCCCACCCGGAAATCACGTGGGCCCCACCCGGAAATCACGTGGGCCCCACCCGGAAATCACGTGGGCCCCACCCGGAAATCACGTGGGCCCCACCCGGAAATCACGTGGGCCACACGGGGAAATCACGTGGGCCCCACCTGGAAATCACGTGGGCCCCACCTGGAAATCACGTGGGCCCCACCCGGAAATCACGTGGGCCCCACCCGGAAATCACGTGGGCCCCACCCGTAAATCACGTGGGCCCCACCCGGAAATCACGTGGGCCCCACCCGGAAATCACGGGGGCCCCACCCGGAACACACGTGGGCCCCACCCGGAAATCACGTGGGCCCCACCCGGAAATCACGTGGGCCCCCAGGGGAAATCACGTGGGCCCCACCCGGAAATCACGTGGGCCCCACCCGGAAATCACGTGGGCCCCACCCGGAAATCACGTGGGCCCCACCCGGAAATCACGTGGGCCCCACCCGGAAATCACGTGGGCCCCACCCGGAAATCACGTGGGCCCCACCCGGAAATCACGTGGGCTCCACCCGGAAATCACGTGGGGCCCACCCGGAAATCACGTGGGCCCCACCCGGAAATCACGTGGGCCCCACGGGGAAATCACGTGGGCCCCACCCGGAAATCACGTGGGCCCCACCCGGAAATCACGTGGGCCCCACGGGGAAATCCCGTGGGCCCCCAGGGGAAATCACGTGGGCCCCACCCGGAAATCACGTGGGCCCCATCCGGAAATCACGTGGGCCCCCAGGGGAAATCATGTGGGCCCCACCAGGAAATCACGTGGGCCCCACCCGGAAAT
Organism: Ovis canadensis; assembly: GCF_042477335.2. Lineage (NCBI taxonomy): Eukaryota > Metazoa > Chordata > Mammalia > Artiodactyla > Bovidae > Ovis > Ovis canadensis. The sequence goes on along the minus strand of NC_091260.1, from coordinate 11,866,131 downwards.
CACGTGGGCCCCACCCGGAAATCACGTGGGCCCCACCCGGAAATCACGTGGGCCCCACCCGGAAATCTCGTGGGCCCCACGCGGAAATCACGTGGGCCCCACCCGGAAATCACGTGGGCCCCACCCGGAAATCACGTGGGCCCCACGGGGAAATCACGTGGGCCCCACCCGGAAATCACGTGGGCCCCACCCGGAAATCACGTGGGCCCCACCCGGAAATCACGTGGGCCCCACCCGGAAATCACGTGGGCCCCACCCGGAAATCACGTGGGCCCCACGGGGAAATCACGTGGGCCCCACCCGGAAATCACGTGGGCCCCACCCGGAAATCACGTGGGCCCCACCCGGAAATCACGTGGGCCCCACCCGGAAATCACGTGGGCCCCACCCGGAAATCACGTGGGCCCCACCCGGAAATCACGTGGGCCCCCAGGGGAAATCACGTGGGCCCCACCCGGAAATCACGTGGGCCCCACCCGGAAATCACGTGGGCCCCACCCGGAAATCACGTGTGCCCCACCCGGAAATCACGTGGGCCCCACCCGGAAATCACGTGGGCCCCACCCGGAAATCACGTGGGCCCCACCCGGAAATCACGTGGGCCCCACCCGGAAATCACGTGTGCCCCACCCGGAAATCACGTGGGCCCCACCCGGAAATCACGTGGGCCCCACGGGGAAATCACGTGGGCCCCACCCGGAAATCACGTGGGCCCCACCCGGAAATCACGTGGGCCCCACCCGGAAATCACGTGGGCCCCACCCGGAAATCACGTGGGCCTCACGGGGAAATCACGTGGGCCCCCAGGGGAAATCACGAGGGCCCCACCCGGAAATCACGTGTGCCCCACCCGGAAATCACGTGGGCCCCACCCGGAAATCACGTGGGCCCCACCCGGAAATCACGTGGGCCCCACGGGGAAATCACGTGGTCCCCACCCGGAAATCACGTGTGCCCCACCCGGAAATCACGTGGGCCCCACCTGGAAATCACGTGGGCCCCACGAGGAAATCACGTGGGCCCCACCTGGAAATCACGTGGGCCCCACCCGGAAATCACGTGGGCCCCACCCGGAAATCACGTGGGCCCCACCCGGAAATCACGTTGGCCCCACCCGGAAATCACGTGGGCCCCCAGGGGAAATCACGTGGGCCCCACCCGGAAATCACGTGGGCCCCACCCGGAAATCACGTGGGCCCCACCCGGAAATCACGTGGGCCCCACCCGGAAATCACGTGGGCCCCACCCGGAAATCACGTTTGCCCCACCCGGAAATCACGTGGGCCCCGCCCGGAAATCACGTGGGCCCCACCCGGAAATCACGTGGGCCCCACCCGGAAATCACGTGGGCCCCACCCGGAAATCACGTGGGCCCCACGGGGAGATCACGTGGGGCCCCAGGGGAAATCACGTGGGCCCCACCCGGAAATCACGTGGGCCCCACCCGGAAATCACGTGGGCCCCACCCGGAAATCACGTGGGCCCCACCCGGAAATCACGTGGGCCCCACCCGGAAATCACGTGGGCCCCACCCGGAAATCACGTGGGCACCACTCGGAAATCACGTGGGCCCCACCCGGAAATCACGTGGGCCCCACCCGGAAATCACGTGGGCCCCACCCGGAAATCACGTGGGCCCCACGGGGAAATCACGTGGGCCCCACCCGGAAATCACGTGTGCCTCACCCGGAAATCACGTGGGCCCCACCCGGAAATCACGTGGGCCCCACCCGGAAATCACGTGGGCCCCAGCCGGAAATCACGTGGGCCCCACCCGGAAATGACGTGGGCCCCACCCGGAAATCACGTGGGCCCCACCCGGAAATCACGTGGGACCCACCCGGAAATCACGTGGGCCCCACCCGGAAATCACGTGGGCCCCACCCGGAAATCACGTGGGCCCCACCCGGAAATCACGTGGGCCCCACCCGGAAATCACGTGGGCCCCCAGGGGAAATCACGTGGGCCCCACCCGGAAATCACGTGGGCCCCACCCGGAAATCACGTGGGCCCCACCCGGAAATCACGTGGGCCCCACCCGGAAATCACGTGGGCCCCACCCGGAAATCACGTGGGCCCCACCCGGAAATCAGGTGGGCCCCACCCGGAAATCACGTGGGCCCCACGGGGAAATCACGTGGGCCCCCAGAGGAAATCACGTGGGCCCCACCCGGAAATCACGTGGGCCCCACCCGGAAATCACGTGGGCCCCACCCGGAAATCACGTGGGCCCCACCCGGAAATCACGTGTGCCCCACCCGGAAATCACGTGGGCCCCACCCGGAAATCACGTGGGCCCCACCCGGAAATCACGTGGGCCCCACCCGGAAATCACGTGGGCCCCACCCGGAAATCACGTGGGCCCCACCCGGAAATCACGTGGGGCCCACCCGGAAATCACATAGGCCCCACCCGGAAATCACGTGGGCCCCACGGGGAAATCACGTGGGCCCCCAGGGGAAATCACGTGGGCCCCACCCGGAAATCACGTGGGCCCCACCCGGAAATCACGAGGGCCCCACCCGGAAATCACGTGGGCCCCACCCGGAAATCACGTGGGCCCCACCCGGAAATCACGTGGGCCCCACCCAGAAATCACGTGGGCCCCACCCGGAAATCACGTGGGCCCCACCCGGAAATCACGTGGGCCCCCAGGGGAAATCACGTGGGCCCCACCCGGAAATCACGTGGGCCCCACCCGGAAATCACGTGGGCCCCACCCGGAAATCACGTGGGCCCCACCCGGAAATCACGTGGGCCCCACCCGGAAATCACGTGGGCCCCACCCGGAAATCACGTGGGCCCCACCCGGAAATCACGTGGGCCCCACCCGGAAATCACGTGGGCCCCACCCGGAAATCACGTGGGCCCCACCCGGAAATCACGTGGGCCCCCAGGGGAAATCACGTGGGCCCCACCCGGAAATCACGTGGGCCCCACCCGGAAATCACGTGGGCCCCACCCGGAAATCACGTGGGCCCCACCCGGAAATCACGTGGGCCCCACCCGGAAATCACGTGGGCCCCCAGGGGAAATCACGTGGGCCCCACCCGGAAATCACGTGGGCCCCACCCGGAAATCACGTGGGCCCCACCCGGAAATCACGTGGGCCCCACCCGGAAATCACGTGGGCCCCACCCGGAAATCACGTGGGCCCCACCGGAAATCACGTGGGCCCCACCCGGAAATCACGTGGGCCCCACCCGGAAATCACGTGGGCCCCACCCGGAAATCACGTGGGCCCCCAGGGGAAATCACGTGGGCCCCACCGGAAATCACGTGGGCCCCACCCGGAAATCACGTGGGCCCCACCCGGAAATCACGTGGGCCCCACCCGGAAATCACGTGGGCCCCACCCGGAAATCACGTGGGCCCCCAGGGGAAATCACGTGGGCCCCACCCGGAAATCACGTGGGCCCCACCCGGAAATCACGTGGGCCCCACCCGGAAATCACGTGGGCCCCACCCGGAAATCACGTGGGCCCCACCCGGAAATCACGTGGGCCCCACCCGGAAATCACGTGGGCCCCACCCGGAAATCACGTGGGCCCCACCCGGAAATCACGTGGGCCCCACCCGGAAATCACGTGGGCCCCACCCGGAAATCACGTGGGCCCCACCCGGAAATCACGTGGGCCCCACCCGGAAATCACGTGGGCCCCCAGGGGAAATCACGTGGGCCCCACCCGGAAATCACGTGGGCCCCACCCGGAAATCACGTGGGCCCCACCCGGAAATCACGTGGGCCCCACCCGGAAATCACGTGGGCCCCACCCGGAAATCACGTGGGCCCCACCCGGAAATCACGTGGGCCCCACCCGGAAATCACGTGGGCCCCACCCGGAAATCACGTGGGCCCCACCCGGAAATCACGTGGGCCCCACCCGGAAATCACGTGGGCCCCACCCGGAAATCACGTGGGCCCCACCCGGAAATCACGTGGGACCCACCCGGAAATCACGTGGGCCCCACCCGGAAATCACGTGGGCCCCACCCGGAAATCACGTGGGCCCCCTGGGGAAATCACGTGGGCCCCACCCGGAAATCACGTGGGCCCCACCCGGAAATCACGTGGGCCCCACCCGGAAATCACGTGGGCCCCACCCGGAAATCACGTGGGCCCCACCCGGAAATCACGCGGGCCCCACCCGGAAATCACGCGGGCCCCACCCGGAAATCACGTGGGCCCCCAGGGGAAATCACGTGGGCCCCACCCGGAAATCACGTGGGCCCCAACCGGAAATCACGTGGGCCCCCAGGGGAAATCACGTGGGCCCCACCCGGAAATCACGTGGGCCCCACCCGGAAATCACGTGGGCCCCACCCGGAAATCACGTGGGCCCCACCTGGAAATCACGTGGGGCCCACCCGGAAATCACGTGGGCCCCCAGGGGAAATCACGTGGGCCCCACCCGGAAATCACGTGGGCCCCACCCGGAAATCACGTGGGCCCCACCCGGAAATCACGTGGGCCCCCAGGGGAAATCACGTGGGCCCCACCCGGAAATCACGTGGGCCCCACCCGGAAATCACGTGGGCCCCACGGGGAAATCACGTGGGCCCCACCCGGAAATCACGTGGGCCCCACCCGGAAATCACGTGGGCCCCACCCGGAAATCACGTCGGCTCCACCCGGAAATCACGTGGGCCCCACCCGGAAATCACGTGGGCCCCACCCGGAAATCACGTGGGCCCCACCCGGAAATCACGTGGGCCCCACCCGGAAATCACGTGGGCCCCACCCGGAAATCACGTGGGCCCCACCCGGAAATCACGTGGGCCCCACCCGGAAATCACGTGGGCCCCACCCGGAAATCACGTGGGGCCCACCCGGAAATCACGTGGGCCCCACGGGGAAATCACGTGGGCCCCACCCGGAAATCACGTGGGCCCCACCCGGAAATCACGTGGGCCCCACCCGGAAATCACGTGGGCCCCACGGGGAAATCACGTGGGCCCCACCCGGAAGTCACGTGTGCCTCACCCGGAAATCACGTGGGCCCCACCCGGAAATCACGTGGGCCCCACCCGGAAATCACGTGGGCCCCACCCGGAAATCACGTGGGCCCCACCCGGAAATCACGTGGGCCACACGGGGAAATCACGTGGGCCCCACCCGGAAATCACGTGGGCCCCACCCGGAAATCACGTGGGCCCCACCCGGAAATCACGTGGGCCCCACCCGGAAATCACGTGGGCCCCACCCGGAAATCACGTGGGCCCCACCCGGAAATCACGTGGGCCCCCAGGGGAAATCACGTGGGCCCCACCCGGAAATCACGTGGGCCCCACCCGGAAATCACGTGGGCCCCACCCGGAAATCACGTGGGCCCCACCCGGAAATCACGTGGGCCCCACCGGGAAATCACGTGGGCCCCACCCGGAAATCACGTGGGCCCCACCCGGAAATCACGTGGGCCCCACCCGGAAATCACGTGGGCCCCACCCGGAAATCACGTGGGCCCCACCCGGAAATCACGTGGGCCCCACCCGGAAATCACGTGGGCCCCACCCGGAAATCACGTGGGCCCCACCCGGAAATCACGTGGGCCCCACCCGGAAATCACGTGGGCCCCACCCGGAAATCACGTGGGCCCCACCCGGAAATCACGTGGGCCCCACCCGGAAATCACGTGGGCCCCACCCGGAAATCACGTGGGCCCCACCCGGAAATCACGTGGGCCCCACGGGGAAATCACGTGGGCCCCCAGAGGAAATCACGTGGGCCCCACCCGGAAATCACGTGGGCCCCACCCGGAAATCACGTGGGCCCCACCCGGAAATCACGTGGGCCCCACCCGGAAATCACGTGTGCCCCACCCGGAAATCACGTGGGCCCCACCCGGAAATCACGTGGGCCCCACCCGGAAATCACGTGGGCCCCACCCGGAAATCACGTGGGCCCCACCCGGAAATCACGTGGGCCCCACCCGGAAATCACGTGGGGCCCACCCGGAAATCACATAGGCCCCACCCGGAAATCACGTGGGCCCCACGGGGAAATCACGTGGGCCCCCAGGGGAAATCACGTGGGCCCCACCCGGAAATCACGTGGGCCCCACCCGGAAATCACGAGGGCCCCACCCGGAAATCACGTGGGCCCCACCCGGAAATCACGTGGGCCCCACCCGGAAATCACGTGGGCCCCACCCAGAAATCACGTGGGCCCCACCCGGAAATCACGTGGGCCCCACCCGGAAATCACGTGGGCCCCCAGGGGAAATCACGTGGGCCCCACCCGGAAATCACGTGGGCCCCACCCGGAAATCACGTGGGCCCCACCCGGAAATCACGTGGGCCCCACCCGGAAATCACGTGGGCCCCACCCGGAAATCACGTGGGCCCCACCCGGAAATCACGTGGGCCCCACCCGGAAATCACGTGGGCCCCACCCGGAAATCACGTGGGCCCCACCCGGAAATCACGTGGGCCCCACCCGGAAATCACGTGGGCCCCCAGGGGAAATCACGTGGGCCCCACCCGGAAATCACGTGGGCCCCACCCGGAAATCACGTGGGCCCCACCCGGAAATCACGTGGGCCCCACCCGGAAATCACGTGGGCCCCACCCGGAAATCACGTGGGCCCCACCCGGAAATCACGTGGGCCCCACCCGGAAATCACGTGGGCCCCCAGGGGAAATCACGTGGGCCCCACCCGGAAATCACGTGGGCCCCACCCGGAAATCACGTGTGCCCCACCCGGAAATCACGTGGGCCCCACCCGGAAATCACGTGGGCCCCACCCGGAAATCACGTGGGCCCCACCCGGAAATCACGTGGGCCCCACCCGGAAATCACGTGGGCCCCACCCGGAAATCACGTGGGCCCCCAGGGGAAATCACGTGGGCCCCACCCGGAAATCACGTGGGCCCCACCCGGAAATCACGTGGGCCCCACCCGGAAATCACGTGGGCCCCACCCGGAAATCACGTGGGCCCCCAGGGGAAATCACGTGGGCCCCACCCGGAAATCACGTGGGCCCCACCCGGAAATCACGTGGGCCCCACCCGGAAATCACGTGGGCCCCCAGGGGAAATCACGTGGGCCCCACCCGGAAATCACGTGGGCCCCACCCGGAAATCACGTGGGCCCCACCCGGAAATCACGTGGTCCCCACCCGGAAATCACGTGGGCCCCACCCAGAAATCACGTGGGCCCCACCCGGAAATCACGTGGGCCCCACCCGGAAATCACGTGGGCCCCACCCGGAATTCACGTGGGCCCCCAGGGGAAATCACGTGGGCCCCACCCGGAAATCACGTGGGCCCCACCCGGAAATCACGTTGGCCCCACCCGGAAATCACGTGGGCCCCACCCGGAAATCACGTGGGCCCCACCCGGAAATCACGTGGGCCCCACCCGGAAATCACGTGGGCCCCCAGGGGAAATCACGTGGGCCCCACCCGGAAATCACGTGGGCCCCACCCGGAAATCACGTGGGCCCCCAGGGGAAATCACGTGGGCCCCACCCGGAAATCACGTTGGCCCCACCCGGAAATCACGTGGGCCCCACCCGGGAATCACGTGGGCCCCACCCGGAAATCACGTGGGCCCCACCCGGAAATCACTTGGGACCCACCCGGAAATCACGTGGGCCCCACCCGGAAATCACGTGGGCCCCACCCGGAAATCACGTGGGACCCACCCGGAAATCACGTGGGCCCCACCCGGAAATCACGTGGGCCCCACCCGGAAATCACGTGGGCCCCACGGGGAAATCACGTGGGCCCCACCCGGAAAACACGTGTGCCCCACCCGGAAATCACGTGGGCCCCACCCGGAAATCACGTGGGCCCCACACGGAAATCACGTGGGCCCCACCCGGAAATCACGTGGGCCCCACGGGGAAATCACGTGGGCCCCACCCGGAAATCACGTGGGCCCCACCCGGAAATCACGTGGGCCCCACACGGAAATCACGTGGGCCCCACCCGGAAATCACGTGGGCCCCACGGGGAAATCACGTGGGCCCCACCCGGAAATCACGTGGGCCCCACCCGGAAATCACGTGGGCCCCACCCGGAAATCACGTGGGCCCCACCCGGGAATCACGTGGGCCCCACCCGGAAATCACGTGGGCCCCACCCGGAAATCACGTGGGACCCACCCGGAAATCACGTGGGCCCCACCCGGAAATCACGTGGGCCCCACCCGGAAATCACGTGGGACCCACCCGGAAATCACGTGGGCCCCACCCGGAAATCACGTGGGCCCCACCCGGAAATCACGTGGGCCCCACGGGGAAATCACGTGGGCCCCACCCGGAAAACACGTGTGCCCCACCCGGAAATCACGTGGGCCCCACCCGGAAATCACGTGGGCCCCACCCGGAAATCACGTGGGCCCCACCCGGAAATCACGTGGGCCCCACCCGGAAATCACGTGGGCCCCACCCGGAAATCACGTGGGACCCACCCGGAAATCACGTGGGCCCCACCCGGAAATCACGTGGGCCCCACCCGGAAATCATGTGGGCCCCACCCGGAAATCACGTGGGCCCCACCCGGAAATCACGTGGGCCCCACCCGGAAATCACGTGGGCCCCACCCGGAAATCACGTGGGCCCCACCCGGAAATCACGTGGGGCCCACCCGGAAATCACGTGGGCCCCCAGGGGAAATCACGTGGGCCCCACCCGGAAATCACGTGGGCCCCACCCGGAAATCACGTGGGCCCCACCCGGAAATCACGTGGGCCCCACCCGGAAATCACGTGGGCCCCACCCGGAAATCACGTGGGCCCCACCTGGAAATCACGTGGGGCCCACCCGGAAATCACGTGGGCCCCCAGGGGAAATCACTTGGGCCCCACCCGGAAATCACGTGGGCCCCACCCGGAAATCACGTGGGCCCCACCCGGAAATCACGTGGGCCCCCAGGGGACATCACGTGGGCCCCACCCGGAAATCACGTGGGCCCCACCCGGAAATCACGTGGGCCCCACGGGGAAATCACGTGGGCCCCACCCGGAAATCACGTGGGCCCCACCCGGAAATCACGTGGGCCCCACCCGGAAATCACGTGGGCCCCACCCGGAAATCACGTGGGCCCCACCCGGAAATCACGTGGGCCCCACCCGGAAATCACGTGGGCCCCACCCGGAAATCACGTGGGCCCCACCCGGAAATCACGTGGGCCCCACCCGGAAATCACGTGGGCCCCACCCGGAAATCACGTGGGCCCCACCCGGAAATCACGTGGGGCCCACCCGGAAATCTCGTGGGCCCCACGGGGAAATCACGTGGGCCCCACCCGGAAATCACGTGGGCCCCACCCGGAAATCACGTGGGCCCCACCCGGAAATCACGTGGGCCCCACGGGGAAATCACGTGGGCCCCACCCGGAAATCACGTGTGCCTCACCCGGAAATCACGTGGGCCCCACCCGGAAATCACGTGGGCCCCACCCGGAAATCACGTGGGCCCCACCCGGAAATCACGTGGGCCCCACCCGGAAATCACGTGGGCCCCACCCGGAAATCACGTGGGCCCCACCCGGAAATCACGTGGGCCCCAACCGGAAATCACGTGGGCCCCACCCGGAAATCAGGTGGGCCCCACCCGGAAATCACGTGGGCCCCACCGGGAAATCACGTGGGCCCCACCCGGAAATCACGTGGGCCCCACCCGGAAATCACGTGGGCCCCACCCGGAAATCACGTGGGCCCCACCCGGAAATCACGTGGGCCCCACCCGGAAATCACGTGGGCCCCACGGGGAAATCACGTGGGCCCCACCCGGAAATCACGTGGGCCCCACCCGGAAATCACGTGGGCCCCACCCGGAAATCACGTGGGCCCCACCCGGAAATCACGTGGGCCCCACCCGGAAATCACGTGTGACTCACCCGGAAATCACATTGGCCCCACCCGGAAATCACGTGGGCCCCACCCGGAAATCACGTGGGCCCCACCCGGAAATCACGTGGGCCCCACCCGGAAATCACGTGGGCGACACGGGGAAATCACGTGGGCCCCACCCGGAAATCACGTGGGCCCCACCCGGAAATCACGTGGGCCCCACCCGGAAATCACGAGGGCCCCACCCGGAAATCACGTGGGCCCCACCCGGAAATCACGTGGGCCCCCAGGGGAAATCACGTGGGCCCCACCCGGAAATCACGTGGGCCCCACCCGGAAATCACGTGGGCCCCACCCGGAAATCACGTGGGCCCCACCCGGAAATCACGTGGGCCCCACCCGGAAATCACGTGGGCCCCACCCGGAAATCACGTGGGCCCCACCCGGAAATCACGTGGGCCCCACCCGGAAATCTCGTGGGCCCCACCCGGAAATCACGTGGGCCCCACCCGGAAATCACGTGGGCCCCACCCGGAAATCACGTGGGCCCCACGGGGAAATCACGTGGGCCCCACCCGGAAATCACGTGTGCCCCACCCGGAAATCACGTGGGCCCCACCCGGAAATCACGTGGGCCCCACCCGGAAATCACGTGGGCCCCACCCGGAAATCACGTGGGCCCCACCCGGAAATCACGTGGGCCCCACCCGGAAATCACGTGGGCCCCACCCGGAAATCACGTAGGCCCCACCCGGAAATCACGTGGGCCCCACCCGGAAATCACGTGGGCCCCACCCGGAAATCACGTGGGCCCCACCCGGAAATCACGTGGGCCCCACCCGGAAATCACGTGGGCCCCACGGGGAAATCATGTGGGCCCCACCCGGAAATCAGGTGGGCCCCACCCGGAAATCACGTGGGCCCCACGGGGAAATCACGTGGGCCCCCAGGGGAAATCACGTGGGCCCCACCCGGAAATCACGTGGGCCCCACCCGGAAATCACGTGGGCCCCACCCGGAAATCACTTGGGCCCCACCCGGAAATCACGTGGGCCCCACCCGGAAATCACGTGGGCCCCACCCGGAAATCACGAGGGCCCCCAGGGGAAATCACGTGGGCCCCACCCGGAAATCACGTGGGCCCCACCCGGAAATCACGTGGGCCCCACCCGGAAATCACGTGGGCCCCACGGGGAAATCACGTGGGCCCCACCCGGAAATCACGTGGGCCTCACCCGGAAATCACCTGGGCCCCACCCGGAAATCACGTGGGCCCCACCCGGAAATCACGTGGGCCCCACCCGGAAATCACGTGGGCCCCACCCGGAAATCACGTGGGCCCCACCCGGAAATCACGTGGGCCCCACCCGGAAATCACGTGGGCCCCACCCGGAAATCACGTGGGCCCCACCCGGAAATCACGTGGGCCCCACGGGGAAATCACGTGGGCCCCACCCGGAAATCACGTGGGCCCCACCCGGAAATCACGTGGGCCCCACCCGGAAATCACGTGGGCCCCACCCGGAAATCACGTGGGCCCCACCCGGAAATCACGTGGGCCCCACCCGGAAATCACGTGGGCCCCACCCGGAAATCACGTGGGCCCCACCCGGAAATCACGTGGGCACCACCCGGAAATCACGTGGGCCCCACGGGGAAATCACGTGGGCCCCACCCGGAAATCACGTGGGCCCCACCCGGAAATCACGTGGGCCCCACCCGGAAATCACGTGGGCCCCACCCGGAAATCACGTGGGCCCCACCCGGAAATCACGTGGGCCCCACCCGGAAATCACGTGGGCCCCACCCGGAAATCACGTGGGCCCCACCCGGAAATCACGTGGGCCCCACCCGGAAATCACGTGGGCCCCACCCGGAAATCACATGGGGCCCACCCGGAAATCACGTGGGCCCCACCGGGAAGCCACGTGGGCCCCACGGGGAAATCACGTGGGCCCCCAGGGGAAATCACGTGGGCCCCACCCGGAAATCACGTGGGCCCCACCCGGAAATCACCTGGGCCCCACCCGGAAATCACGTGGGCCCCACGGGGAAATCACGTGGGCCCCACCCGGAAATCACGTGGGCCCCACCCGGAAATCACGTGGGCCCCACCCGGAAATCACGTGGGCCCCACCCGGAAATCACGTGGGCCCCACCCGGAAATCACGTGGGCCCCACGGGGAAATTACGTGGGCCCCACCCGGAAATCACGTGGGCCCCACCCGGAAATCACGTGGGCCCCACCCGGAAATCACGTGGGCCCCACCCGGAAATCACGTGGGCCCCACCCGGAAATCACGTGGGCCCCCAGGGGAAATCACGTGGGCCCCACCCGGAAATCACGTGGGCCCCACCCGGAAATCACGTGGGCCCCACCCGGAATTCACGTGGGCCCCACCCGGAAATCACGTGGGCCCCACCCGGAAATCACGTGGGCCACACCCGGAAATCACGTTGGCCCCACCCGGAAATCACGTGGGCCCCACCCGGAAATCACGTGGGCCCCACCCGGAAATCACGTGGGCCCCACCCGGAAATCACGTGTGCCTCACCCGGAAATCACGTGGGCCCCACCCGGAAATCACGTGGGCCCCACCCGGAAATCACGTGGGCCCCACCCGGAAATCACGTGGGCCCCACCCGGAAATCACGTGGGCCCCACCCGGAAATCACGTGGGCCCCACCCGGAAATCACGTGGGCCCCACCCGGAAATCACGTGGGCCCCCAGGGGAAATCACGTGGGCCCCACCCGGAAATCACGTGGGCCCCACCCGGAAATCACGTGGGCCCCACCCGGAAATCACGTGGGCCCCACCCGGAAATCACGTGGGACCCACCCGGAAATCACGTGGGCCCCACCCGGAAATCACGTGGGCCCCACCCGGAAATCACGTGGGCCCCACCCGGAAATCACGTGGGCCCCACCCGGAAATCACGTGGGCCCCACCCGGAAATCACGTGGGCTCCACCCGGAAATCACGTGGGCCCCCAGGGGAAATCACGTGGGCCCCACCCGGAAATCACGTGGGCCCCACCCGGAAATCACGTGGGCCCCACCCGGAAATCACGTGGGCCCCACCCGGAAATCACGTGGGCCCCACCCGGAAATCACGTGGGCCCCACCCGGAAATCACGTGGGCCCCACCCGGAAATCACGTGGGGCCCACCCGGAAATCACGTGGGCCCCCAGGGGAAATCACGTGGGCCCCACCCGGAAATCACGTGGGCCCCACCCGGAAATCACGTGGATCCCACCCGGAAATCACGTGGTCCCAACCCGGAAATCACGTGGGCCCCACCCGGAAATCACGTGGGCCCCACCCGGAAATCACGTGGGCCCCCAGGGGAAATCACGTGGGCCCCACGGGGAAATCACGTGGGCCCCACCAGGAAATCACGTGGGCCCCACCCGGAAATCATGTGGGCCCCACCCGGAAATCACGTGGGCCCACCCGGAAATCACGTGGGCCCCCAGGGGAAATCACGTGGGCCCCACCCGGAAATCACGTGGGCCCCACCCGGAAATCACGTGGGCCCCACCCGGAAATCACGTGGGCCCCACCCGGAAATCACGTGGGCCCCAACCGGAAATCACGTGGGCCCCACCCGGAAATCACGTGGGGCCCACCCGGAAATCACGTAGGCCCCACCCGGAAATCACGTGGGCCCCACGGGGAAATCACGTGGGCCCCACCCGGAAATCACGTGGGCCCCACCCGGAAATCACGTGGGCCCCACCCGGAAATCACGTGGGCCCCACCCGGAAATCACGTGGGCCCCACCCGGAAATCACGTGGGCCCCACCCGGAAATCACGTGGGCCCAACCCGGAAATCACGTGGGCCCCACCCGGAAATCACGTTGGCCCCACGGGGAAATCACGTGGGCCCCACCCGGAAATCACGTGGGCCCCACCCGGAAATCACGTGGGCCCCACCCGGAAATCACGTGGGCCCCACCCGGAAATCACGTGGGGCCTACCCGGAAATCACGTGGGCCCCACGGGGAAATCACGTGGGCCCCACCCGGAAATCACGGGGGCCCCACCCGGAAATCACGTGGGCCCCACCCGGAAATCACGTGGGCCCCACGGGGAAATCACGTGGGCCCCACCCGGAAATCACGTGTGCCTCACCCGGAAATCACGTGGGCCCCACCCGGAAATCACGTGGGCCCCACCCGGAAATCACGTGGGCCCCACCCGGAAATCACGTGGGCCCCACCCGGAAATCACGTGGGCCCCCAGGGGAAATCACGTGGGCCCCACCCGGAAATCACGTGGGCCCCACCCGGAAATCACGTGGGCCCCACCCGGAAATCAGGTGGGCCCCACCCGGAAATCACGTGGGCCCCATCCGGAAATCACGTGGGCCCCACCCGGAAATCACGTGGGCCCCACCCGGAAATCACGTGGGCCCCACCCGGAAATCACGTGGGCCCCACCCGGAAATCACGTGGGCCCCACCCGGAAATCACGTGGGCCCCACCCGGAAATCACGTGGGCCCCACGGGGAAATCACGTGGGCCCAACCCGGAAATCACGTGTGCCCCACCCGGAAATCACGTGGGCCCCACCCGGAAATCACGTGGGCCCCACCCGGAAATCACGTGGGCCCCACCCGGAAATCACGTGGGCCCCACCCGGAAATCACGTGGGCCCCACCCGGAAATCACGTGGGCCCCACCCGGAAATCACGTGGGCCCCACCCGGAAATCACGTGGGCCCCACGGGGAAATCACGTGGGCCCCACCCGGAAATCAGGTGGGCCCCACCCGGAAATCACGTGGGCCCCACGGGGAAATCACGTGGGCCCCCAGGGGAAATCACGTGGGCCCCACCCGGAAATCACGTGGGCCCCACCCGGAAATCACGTGGGCCCCACCCGGAAATCACGTGGGCCCCACCCGGAAATCACGTGGGCCCCACCCGGAAATCACGTGGGCCCCACCCGGAAATCACGTGGGCCCCACCCGGAAATCACGTGGGCCCCCAGGGGAAATCACGTGGGCCCCACCCGGAAATCACGTGGGCCCCACCCGGAAATCACGTGGGCCCCACCCGGAAATCACGTGGGCCCCACCCGGAAATCACGTGGGCCCCACCCGGAAATCACGTGGGCCCCACCCGGAAATCACGTGGGCCCCACTCGGAAATCACGTGGGGCCCACCCGGAAATCACGTGGGCCCCACGGGGAAATCACGTGGGCCCCACCCGGAAATCACGTGGGCCCCACCCGGAAATCACGTGGGCCCCACCCGGAAATCACGTGGGCCCCACGGGGAAATCACGTGGGCCCCACCCGGAAATCACGTGTGACTCACCCGGAAATCACGTGGGCCCCACCCGGAAGTCACGTGGGCCCCACGGGGAAATCACGTGGGCCCCACCCGGAAATCACGTGTGACTCACCCGGAAATCACGTGGGCCCCACCCGGAAGTCACGTGGGCCCCACCCGGGAAATCACGTGGGCCCCACCCGGAAATCACGTGGGCCCCACCCGGAAATCACGTGGGCCACACGGGGAAATCACGTGGGCCCCACCCGGAAATCACGTGGGCCCCACCCGGAAATCACGTGGGCCCCACCCGGAAATCACGTGGGCCCCACCCGGAAATCACGTGGGCCCCACCCGGAAATCACGTGGGCCCCACCCGGAAATCACGTGGGCCCCACGGGGAAATCACGTAGGCCCCACCCGGAAATCACGTGGGCCCCACCCGGAAATCACGTGGGCCCCACCCGGAAATCACGTGGGCCCCACCCGGAAATCACGTGGGCCCCACCCGGAAATCACGTGGGCCCCACGGGGAAATCATGTGGGCCCCACCCGGAAATCACGTGTGCCTCACCCGGAAATCACGTGGGCCCCACCCGGAAATCACGTGGGCCCCACCCGGAAATCACGTGGGCCCCACCCGGAAATCACGTGGGCCCCCCCCGGAAATCACGTGGGCCCCCCCGGGAAATCACGTGGGCCCCACCCGGAAATCACGTGGGCCCCACCCGGAAATCACGTGGGCCCCACCCGGAAATCAGGTGGGCCCCACCCGGAAATCACGTGGGCCCCATCCGGAAATCACGTGGGCCCCACCCGGAAATCACGTGGGCCCCACCCGGAAATCACGTGGGCCCCACCCGGAAATCACGTGGGCCCCACGGGGAAATCACGTGGGCCCCACTCGGAAATCACGTGTGCCCCACCCGGAAATCACGTGGGCCCCACCCGGAAATCATGTGGGCCCCACCCGGAAATCACGTGGGCCCCACCCGGAAATCACGTGGGCCCCACCCGGAAATCACGTGGGCCCCACCCGGAAATCACGTGGGCCCCACCCGGAAATCACGTGGGCCCCACGGGTAAATCACGTGGGCCCCACCCGGAAATCAGGTGGGCCCCACCCGGAAATCACGTGGGCCCCACGGGGAAATCACGTGGGCCCCCAGGGGAAATCACGTGGGCCCCACCCGGAAATCACGTGGGCCCCACCCGGAAATCACGTGGGCCCCACCCGGAAATCACGTGGGCCCCACCCGGAAATCACGTGGGCCCCACCCGGAAATCACGTGGGCCCCACCCGGAAATCACGTGGGCCCCACCCGGAAATCACGTGGGCCCCCAGGGGAAATCACGTGGGCCCCACCCGGAAATCACGTGGGCCCCACCCGGAAATCACGTGGGCCCCACCCGGAAATCACGTGGGCCCCACCCGGAAATCACGTGGGCCCCACCCGGAAATCACTTCGGCCCCACCCGGAAATCACGTGGGCCCCACCCGGAATTCACGTGGGCCCCACGGGGAAATCACGTGGGCCCCACCTGGAAATCACGTGGGCCCCACCCGGAAATCACGTGGGCCCCACTCGGAAATCACGTGGGGCCCACCCGGAAATCACGTGGGCCCCACGGGGAAATCACGTGGGCCCCACCCGGAAATCACGTGGGCCCCACCCGGAAATCACGTGGGCCCCACCCGGAAATCACGTGGGCCCCACGGGGAAATAACGTGGGCCCCACCCGGAAATCACGTGTGACTCACCCGGAAATCACGTGGGCCCCACCCGGAAGTCACGTGGGCCCCACCCGGGAAATCACGTGGGCCCCACCCGGAAATCACGTGGGCCCCACCCGGAAATCACGTGGGCCACACGGGGAAATCACGTGGGCCCCACCCGGAAATCACGTGGGCCCCACCCGGAAATCACGTGGGCCCCACCCGGAAATCACGTGGGCCCCACTCGGAAATCACGTGGGCCCCACCCGGAAATCACGTGGGCCCCACCCGGAAATCACGTGGGCCCCACCCGGAAATCACGTGTGCCTCACCCGGAAATCACGTGGGCCCCACCCGGAAATCACGTGGGCCCCACCCGGAAATCACGTGGGCCCCACCCGGAAATCACGTGGGCCCCACCCGGAAATCACGTGGGCCACACGGGGAAATCACGTGGGCCCCATCCGGAAATCACGTGGGCCCCACCCGGAAATCACGTGGGCCCCACCCGGAAATCACGTGGGCCCCACCCGGAAATCACGTGGGCCCCACCCGGAAATCACGTGGGCCCCCAGGGGAAATCACGTGGGCCCCACCCGGAAATCACGTGGGCCCCACTCGGAAATCACGTGGGGCCCACCCGGAAATCACGTGGGCCCCACGGGGAAATCACGTGGGCCCCACCCGGAAATCACGTGGGCCCCACCCGGAAATCACGTGGGCCCCACCCGGAAATCACGTGGGCCCCACCCGGAAATCACGTGGGCCCCACCCGGAAATCACGTGTGACTCACCCGGAAATCACGAGGGCCCCACCCGGAAGTCACGTGGGCCCCACCCGGGAAATCACGTGGGCCCCACCCGGAAATCACGTGGGCCCCACCCGGAAATCACGTGGGCCACACGGGGAAATCACGTGGGCCCCACCCGGAAATCACGTGGGCCCCACCCGGAAATCACGTGGCCCCCACCCGGAAATCACGTGGGCCCCACTCGGAAATCACATGGGCCCCACCCGGAAATCACGTGGGCCCCACCCGGAAATCACGTGGGCCCCAACCGGAAATCACGTGTGCCTCACCCGGAAATCACGTGGGCCCCACCCGGAAATCACGTGGGCCCCACCCGGAAATCACGTGGGCCCCACCCGGAAATCACGTGGGCCCCACCCGGAAATCAGGTGGGCCCCACCCGGAAATCACGTGGGCCCCACCCGGAAATCACGTGGGCCCCACCCGGAAATCACGTGGGCCCCACCCGGAAATCACGTGGGCCCCCAGGGGAAATCCCGTGGGCCCCCAGGGGAAATCACGTGGGCCCCACCCGGAAATCACGTGGGCCACACCCGGAAATCACGTGGGCCCCCAGGGGAAATCACGTGGGCCCCACCCGGAAATCACGTGGGCCCCACCCGGAAATCACGTGGGCCCCACCCGGAAATCACGTGGGCCCCACCCGGAAATCACGTGGGCCCCACCCGGAAATCACGTGGGCCCCACCCGGAAATCACGTGGGCCCCACCCGGAAATCACGTGGGCCCCACCCGGAAATCACGTGGGCCCCACCCGGAAATCACGTGGGCCCCACCCGGAAATCACGTGGGCCCCCAGGGGAAATCACGTGGGCCCCACCCGGAAATCACGTGGGCCTCACCCGGAAATCACGTGGGCCCCACCCGGAAATCACGTGGGCCCCACCCGGAAATCACGTGGGCCCCACCCGGAACTCACGTGGGCCCCCCCCGGAAATCACGTGGGCCCCCCCGGGAAATCACGTGGGCCCCACCCGGAAATCACGTGGGCCCCACCCGGAAATCACGTGGGCCCCACCCGGAAATCAGGTGGGCCCCACCCGGAAATCACGTGGGCCCCATCCGGAAATCACGTGGGCCCCACCCGGAAATCACGTGGGCCCCACCCGGAAATCACGTGGGCCCCACCCGGAAATCACGTGGGCCCCACCCGGAAATCACGTGGGCCCCACCCCGAAATCACGTGGGCCCCACCCGGAAATCACGTGGGCCCCACGGGGAAATCACGTGGGCCCCACTCGGAAATCACGTGTGCCCCACCCGGAAATCACGTGGGCCCCACCCGGAAATCACGTGGGCCCCACCCGGAAATCACGTGGGCCCCACCCGGAAATCACGTGGGCCCCACCCGGAAATCACGTGGGCCCCACCCGGAAATCACGTGGGCCCCACCCGGAAATCACGTGGGCCCCATGGGGAAATCACGTGGGCCCCACCCGGAAATCAGGTGGGCCCCACCCGGAAATCACGTGGGCCCCACGGGGAAATCACGTGGGCCCCCAGGGGAAATCACGTGGGCCCCACCCGGAAATCACGTGGGCCCCACCCGGAAATCACGTGGGCCCCACCCGGAAATCACGTGGGCCCCACCCGGAAATCACGTGGGCCCCACCCTGAAATCACGTGGGCCCCACCCGGAAATCACGTGGGCCCCACCCGGAAATCACGTGGGCCCCCAGGGGAAATCACGTGGGCCCCACCCGGAAATCACGTGGGCCCCACCCGGAAATCACGTGGGCCCCACCCGGAAATCACGTGGGCCCCACCCGGAAATCACGTGGGCCCCACCCGGAAATCACTTGGGCCCCACCCGGAAATCACGTGGGCCCCACCCGGAATTCACGTGGGCCCCACGGGGAAATCACGTGAGCCCCACCTGGAAATCACGTGGGCCCCACCCGGAAATCACGTGGGCCCCACTCGGAAATCACGTGGGGCCCACCCGGAAATCACGTGGGCCCCACGGGGAAATCACGTGGGCCCCACCCGGAAATCACGTGGGCCCCACGGGGAAATCACGTGGGCCCCACCCGGAAATCACGTGTGACTCACCCGGAAATCACGTGGGCCCCACCCGGAAGTCACGTGGGCCCCACCCGGGAAATCACGTGGGCCCCACCCGGAAATCACGTGGGCCCCACCCGGAAATCACGTGGGCCACACGGGGAAATCACGTGGGCCCCACCCGGAAATCACGTGGGCCCCACCCGGAAATCACGTGGGCCCCACCCGGAAATCACGTGGGCCCCACTCGGAAATCACGTGGGCCCCACCCGGAAATCACGTGGGCCCCACCCGGAAATCACGTGGGCCCCACCCGGAAATCACGTGTGCCTCACCCGGAAATCACGTGGGCCCCACCCGGAAATCACGTGGGCCCCACCCGGAAATCACGTGGGCCCCACCCGGAAATCACGTGGGCCCCACCCGGAAATCACGTGGGCCCCACCCGGAAATCACGTGGGCCCCACCCGGAAATCACGTGGGCCCCACCCGGAAATCACGTGGGCCCCACCCGGAAATCACGTGGGCCCCACCCGGAAATCACGTGGGGCCCACCCGGAAATCACGTGGGCCCCACCCGGAAATCACGTGGGCCCCACCCGGAAATCACGTGGGCCCCACCCGGAAATCACGTGGGCCCCACCCGGAAATCACGTGGGCCCCACCCGGAAATCACGTGGGCCCCACCCGGAAATCACGTGGGCCACACGGGGAAATCACGTGGGCCCCACCTGGAAATCACGTGGGCCCCACCTGGAAATCACGTGGGCCCCACCCGGAAATCACGTGGGCCCCACCCGGAAATCACGTGGGCCCCACCCGTAAATCACGTGGGCCCCCAGGGGAAATCACGTGGGCCCCACCCGGAAATCACGGGGGCCCCACCCGGAAATCACGTGGGCCCCACCCGGAAATCACGTGGGCCCCACCCGGAAATCACGTGGGCCCCCAGGGGAAATCACGTGGGCCCCACCCGGAAATCACGTGGGCCCCACCCGGAAATCACGTGGGCCCCACCCGGAAATCACGTGGGCCCCACCCGGAAATCACGTGGGCCCCACCCGGAAATCACGTGGGCCCCACCCGGAAATCACGTGGGCCCCACCCGGAAATCACGTGGGCTCCACCCGGAAATCACGTGGGGCCCACCCGGAAATCACGTGGGCCCCACCCGGAAATCACGTGGGCCCCACGGGGAAATCACGTGGGCCCCACCCGGAAATCACGTGGGCCCCACCCGGAAATCACGTGGGCCCCACGGGGAAATCCCGTGGGCCCCCAGGGGAAATCACGTGGGCCCCACCCGGAAATCACGTGGGCCCCATCCGGAAATCACGTGGGCCCCCAGGGGAAATCACGTGGGCCCCACCAGGAAATCACGTGGGCCCCACCCGGAAATCACGTGGGCCCCACCCGGAAATCACGTGGGCCCCACCCGGAAATCACGTGGGCCCCACCCGGAAATCTCGTGGGCCCCACGCGGAAATCACGTGGGCCCCACCCGGAAATCACGTGGGCCCCACCCGGAAATCACGTGGGCCCCACGGGGAAATCACGTGGGCCCCACCCGGAAATCACGTGGGCCCCACCCGGAAATCACGTGGGCCCCACCCGGAAATCACGTGGGCCCCACCCGGAAATCACGTGGGCCCCACCCGGAAATCACGTGGGCCCCACGGGGAAATCACGTGGGCCCCACCCGGAAATCACGTGGGCCCCACCCGGAAATCACGTGGGCCCCACCCGGAAATCACGTGGGCCCCACCCGGAAATCACGTGGGCCCCACCCGGAAATCACGTGGGCCCCACCCGGAAATCACGTGGGCCCCCAGGGGAAATCACGTGGGCCCCACCCGGAAATCACGTGGGCCCCACCCGGAAATCACGTGGGCCCCACCCGGAAATCACGTGTGCCCCACCCGGAAATCACGTGGGCCCCACCCGGAAATCACGTGGGCCCCACCCGGAAATCACGTGGGCCCCACCCGGAAATCACGTGGGCCCCACCCGGAAATCACGTGTGCCCCACCCGGAAATCACGTGGGCCCCACCCGGAAATCACGTGGGCCCCACGGGGAAATCACGTGGGCCCCACCCGGAAATCACGTGGGCCCCACCCGGAAATCACGTGGGCCCCACCCGGAAATCACGTGGGCCCCACCCGGAAATCACGTGGGCCTCACGGGGAAATCACGTGGGCCCCCAGGGGAAATCACGAGGGCCCCACCCGGAAATCACGTGTGCCCCACCCGGAAATCACGTGGGCCCCACCCGGAAATCACGTGGGCCCCACCCGGAAATCACGTGGGCCCCACGGGGAAATCACGTGGTCCCCACCCGGAAATCACGTGTGCCCCACCCGGAAATCACGTGGGCCCCACCTGGAAATCACGTGGGCCCCACGAGGAAATCACGTGGGCCCCACCTGGAAATCACGTGGGCCCCACCCGGAAATCACGTGGGCCCCACCCGGAAATCACGTGGGCCCCACCCGGAAATCACGTTGGCCCCACCCGGAAATCACGTGGGCCCCCAGGGGAAATCACGTGGGCCCCACCCGGAAATCACGTGGGCCCCACCCGGAAATCACGTGGGCCCCACCCGGAAATCACGTGGGCCCCACCCGGAAATCACGTGGGCCCCACCCGGAAATCACGTTTGCCCCACCCGGAAATCACGTGGGCCCCGCCCGGAAATCACGTGGGCCCCACCCGGAAATCACGTGGGCCCCACCCGGAAATCACGTGGGCCCCACCCGGAAATCACGTGGGCCCCACGGGGAGATCACGTGGGCCCCCAGGGGAAATCACGTGGGCCCCACCCGGAAATCACGTGGGCCCCACCCGGAAATCACGTGGGCCCCACCCGGAAATCACGTGGGCCCCACCCGGAAATCACGTGGGCCCCACCCGGAAATCACGTGGGCCCCACCCGGAAATCACGTGGGCACCACTCGGAAATCACGTGGGCCCCACCCGGAAATCACGTGGGCCCCACCCGGAAATCACGTGGGCCCCACCCGGAAATCACGTGGGCCCCACGGGGAAATCACGTGGGCCCCACCCGGAAATCACGTGTGCCTCACCCGGAAATCACGTGGGCCCCACCCGGAAATCACGTGGGCCCCACCCGGAAATCACGTGGGCCCCAGCCGGAAATCACGTGGGCCCCACCCGGAAATGACGTGGGCCCCACCCGGAAATCACGTGGGCCCCACCCGGAAATCACGTGGGCCCCACCCGGAAATCACGTGGGCCCCACCCGGAAATCACGTGGGCCCCACCCGGAAATCACGTGGGCCCCACCCGGAAATCACGTGGGCCCCACCCGGAAATCACGTGGGCCCCCAGGGGAAATCACGTGGGCCCCACCCGGAAATCACGTGGGCCCCACCCGGAAATCACGTGGGCCCCACCCGGAAATCACGTGGGCCCCACCCGGAAATCACGTGGGCCCCACCCGGAAATCACGTGGGCCCCACCCGGAAATCAGGTGGGCCCCACCCGGAAATCACGTGGGCCCCACGGGGAAATCACGTGGGCCCCCAGAGGAAATCACGTGGGCCCCACCCGGAAATCACGTGGGCCCCACCCGGAAATCACGTGGGCCCCACCCGGAAATCACGTGGGCCCCACCCGGAAATCACGTGTGCCCCACCCGGAAATCACGTGGGCCCCACCCGGAAATCACGTGGGCCCCACCCGGAAATCACGTGGGCCCCACCCGGAAATCACGTGGGCCCCACCCGGAAATCACGTGGGCCCCACCCGGAAATCACGTGGGGCCCACCCGGAAATCACATAGGCCCCACCCGGAAATCACGTGGGCCCCACGGGGAAATCACGTGGGCCCCCAGGGGAAATCACGTGGGCCCCACCCGGAAATCACGTGGGCCCCACCCGGAAATCACGAGGGCCCCACCCGGAAATCACGTGGGCCCCACCCGGAAATCACGTGGGCCCCACCCGGAAATCACGTGGGCCCCACCCAGAAATCACGTGGGCCCCACCCGGAAATCACGTGGGCCCCACCCGGAAATCACGTGGGCCCCCAGGGGAAATCACGTGGGCCCCACCCGGAAATCACGTGGGCCCCACCCGGAAATCACGTGGGCCCCACCCGGAAATCACGTGGGCCCCACCCGGAAATCACGTGGGCCCCACCCGGAAATCACGTGGGCCCCACCCGGAAATCACGTGGGCCCCACCCGGAAATCACGTGGGCCCCACCCGGAAATCACGTGGGCCCCACCCGGAAATCACGTGGGCCCCACCCGGAAATCACGTGGGCCCCCAGGGGAAATCACGTGGGCCCCACCCGGAAATCACGTGGGCCCCACCCGGAAATCACGTGGGCCCCACCCGGAAATCACGTGGGCCCCACCCGGAAATCACGTGGGCCCCACCCGGAAATCACGTGGGCCCCCAGGGGAAATCACGTGGGCCCCACCCGGAAATCACGTGGGCCCCACCCGGAAATCACGTGGGCCCCACCCGGAAATCACGTGGGCCCCACCCGGAAATCACGTGGGCCCCACCCGGAAATCACGTGGGCCCCACCGGAAATCACGTGGGCCCCACCCGGAAATCACGTGGGCCCCACCCGGAAATCACGTGGGCCCCACCCGGAAATCACGTGGGCCCCCAGGGGAAATCACGTGGGCCCCACCGGAAATCACGTGGGCCCCACCCGGAAATCACGTGGGCCCCACCCGGAAATCACGTGGGCCCCACCCGGAAATCACGTGGGCCCCACCCGGAAATCACGTGGGCCCCCAGGGGAAATCACGTGGGCCCCACCCGGAAATCACGTGGGCCCCACCCGGAAATCACGTGGGCCCCACCCGGAAATCACGTGGGCCCCACCCGGAAATCACGTGGGCCCCACCCGGAAATCACGTGGGCCCCACCCGGAAATCACGTGGGCCCCACCCGGAAATCACGTGGGCCCCACCCGGAAATCACGTGGGCCCCACCCGGAAATCACGTGGGCCCCACCCGGAAATCACGTGGGCCCCACCCGGAAATCACGTGGGCCCCACCCGGAAATCACGTGGGCCCCCAGGGGAAATCACGTGGGCCCCACCCGGAAATCACGTGGGCCCCACCCGGAAATCACGTGGGCCCCACCCGGAAATCACGTGGGCCCCACCCGGAAATCACGTGGGCCCCACCCGGAAATCACGTGGGCCCCACCCGGAAATCACGTGGGCCCCACCCGGAAATCACGTGGGCCCCACCCGGAAATCACGTGGGCCCCACCCGGAAATCACGTGGGCCCCACCCGGAAATCACGTGGGCCCCACCCGGAAATCACGTGGGCCCCACCCGGAAATCACGTGGGACCCACCCGGAAATCACGTGGGCCCCACCCGGAAATCACGTGGGCCCCACCCGGAAATCACGTGGGCCCCCTGGGGAAATCACGTGGGCCCCACCCGGAAATCACGTGGGCCCCACCCGGAAATCACGTGGGCCCCACCCGGAAATCACGTGGGCCCCACCCGGAAATCACGGGGGCCCCACCCGGAAATCACGCGGGCCCCACCCGGAAATCACGCGGGCCCCACCCGGAAATCACGCGGGCCCCACCCGGAAATCACGCGGGCCCCACCCGGAAATCACGCGGGCCCCACCCGGAAATCACGCGGGCCCCACCCGGAAATCACGCGGGCCCCAACCGGAAATCACGCGGGCCCCACCCGGAAATCACGTGGGCCCCACCCGGAAATCACGTGGGCCCCCAGGGGAAATCACGTGGGCCCCACCCGGAAATCACGTGGGCCCCACCCGGAAATCACGTGGGCCCCACCCGGAAATCACGTGGGCCCCACCCGGAAATCACGTGGTCCCCACCCGGAAATCACGTGGGCCCCACCAGGAAATCACGTGGGCCCCACCCGGAAATCACGCGGGCCCCACCCGGAAATCACGCGGGCCCCACCCGGAAATCACGTGGGCCCCACCCGGAAATCACGTGGGCCCCAGCCGGAAATCACGTGGGCCCCACCCGGAAATCACGTGGGCCCCACCCGGAAATCACGTGGGCCCCCAGGGGAAATCACGTGGGCCCCACCCGGAAATCACGTGGGCCCCACCCGGAAATCACGTGGGCCCCACCCGGAAATCACGTGGGCCCCACCCGGAAATCACGTGGGCCCCACCCGGAAATCACGTGGGCCCCACCCGGAAATCACGAGGGCCCCACCCGGAAATCACGCGGGCCCCACCCGGAAATCACGAGGGCCCCACCCGGAAATCACGCGGGCCCCACCCGGAAATCACGTGGGCCCCACCCGGAAATCACGTGGGCCCCACCCGGAAATCACGTGGGCCCCAACCGGAAATCACGTGGGCCCCACCCGGAAATCACGTGGGCCCCACCCGGAAATCACGTGGGCCCCCAGGGGAAATCACGTGGGCCCCACCCGGAAATCACGTGGGCCCCACCCGGAAATCACGTGGGCCCCACCCGGAAATCACGTGGGCCCCACCTGGAAATCACGTGGGGCCCACCCGGAAATCACGTGGGCCCCCAGGGGAAATCACGTGGGCCCCACCCGGAAATCACGTGGGCCCCACCCGGAAATCACGTGGGCCCCACCCGGAAATCACGTGGGCCCCCAGGGGAAATCACGTGGGCCCCACCCGGAAATCACGTGGGCCCCACCCGGAAATCACGTGGGCCCCACGGGGAAATCACGTGGGCCCCACCCGGAAATCACGTGGGCCCCACCCGGAAATCACGTGGGCCCCACCCGGAAATCACGTCGGCTCCACCCGGAAATCACGTGGGCCCCACCCGGAAATCACGTGGGCCCCACCCGGAAATCACGTGGGCCCCACCCGGAAATCACGTGGGCCCCACCCGGAAATCACGTGGGCCCCACCCGGAAATCACGTGGGCCCCACCCGGAAATCACGTGGGCCCCACCCGGAAATCACGTGGGCCCCACCCGGAAATCACGTGGGGCCCACCCGGAAATCACGTGGGCCCCACGGGGAAATCACGTGGGCCCCACCCGGAAATCACGTGGGCCCCACCCGGAAATCACGTGGGCCCCACCCGGAAATCACGTGGGCCCCACGGGGAAATCACGTGGGCCCCACCCGGAAGTCACGTGTGCCTCACCCGGAAATCACGTGGGCCCCACCCGGAAATCACGTGGGCCCCACCCGGAAATCACGTGGGCCCCACCCGGAAATCACGTGGGCCCCACCCGGAAATCACGTGGGCCACACGGGGAAATCACGTGGGCCCCACCCGGAAATCACGTGGGCCCCACCCGGAAATCACGTGGGCCCCACCCGGAAATCACGTGGGCCCCACCCGGAAATCACGTGGGCCCCACCCGGAAATCACGTGGGCCCCACCCGGAAATCACGTGGGCCCCCAGGGGAAATCACGTGGGCCCCACCCGGAAATCACGTGGGCCCCACCCGGAAATCACGTGGGCCCCACCCGGAAATCACGTGGGCCCCACCCGGAAATCACGTGGGCCCCACCGGGAAATCACGTGGGCCCCACCCGGAAATCACGTGGGCCCCACCCGGAAATCACGTGGGCCCCACCCGGAAATCACGTGGGCCCCACCCGGAAATCACGTGGGCCCCACCCGGAAATCACGTGGGCCCCACCCGGAAATCACGTGGGCCCCACCCGGAAATCACGTGGGCCCCACCCGGAAATCACGTGGGCCCCACCCGGAAATCACGTGGGCCCCACCCGGAAATCACGTGGGCCCCACCCGGAAATCACGTGGGCCCCACCCGGAAATCACGTGGGCCCCACCCGGAAATCACGTGGGCCCCACCCGGAAATCACGTGGGCCCCACGGGGAAATCACGTGGGCCCCCAGAGGAAATCACGTGGGCCCCACCCGGAAATCACGTGGGCCCCACCCGGAAATCACGTGGGCCCCACCCGGAAATCACGTGGGCCCCACCCGGAAATCACGTGTGCCCCACCCGGAAATCACGTGGGCCCCACCCGGAAATCACGTGGGCCCCACCCGGAAATCACGTGGGCCCCACCCGGAAATCACGTGGGCCCCACCCGGAAATCACGTGGGCCCCACCCGGAAATCACGTGGGGCCCACCCGGAAATCACATAGGCCCCACCCGGAAATCACGTGGGCCCCACGGGGAAATCACGTGGGCCCCCAGGGGAAATCACGTGGGCCCCACCCGGAAATCACGTGGGCCCCACCCGGAAATCACGAGGGCCCCACCCGGAAATCACGTGGGCCCCACCCGGAAATCACGTGGGCCCCACCCGGAAATCACGTGGGCCCCACCCAGAAATCACGTGGGCCCCACCCGGAAATCACGTGGGCCCCACCCGGAAATCACGTGGGCCCCCAGGGGAAATCACGTGGGCCCCACCCGGAAATCACGTGGGCCCCACCCGGAAATCACGTGGGCCCCACCCGGAAATCACGTGGGCCCCACCCGGAAATCACGTGGGCCCCACCCGGAAATCACGTGGGCCCCACCCGGAAATCACGTGGGCCCCACCCGGAAATCACGTGGGCCCCACCCGGAAATCACGTGGGCCCCACCCGGAAATCACGTGGGCCCCACCCGGAAATCACGTGGGCCCCACCCGGAAATCACGTGGGCCCCCAGGGGAAATCACGTGGGCCCCCAGGGGAAATCACGTGGGCCCCACCCGGAAATCACGTGGGCCCCACCCGGAAATCACGTGGGCCCCACCCGGAAATCACGTGGGCCCCACCCGGAAATCACGTGGGCCCCACCCGGAAATCACGTGGGCCCCACCCGGAAATCACGTGGGCCCCCAGGGGAAATCACGTGGGCCCCACCCGGAAATCACGTGGGCCCCACCCGGAAATCACGTGTGCCCCACCCGGAAATCACGTGGGCCCCACCCGGAAATCACGTGGGCCCCACCCGGAAATCACGTGGGCCCCACCCGGAAATCACGTGGGCCCCACCCGGAAATCACGTGGGCCCCACCCGGAAATCACGTGGGCCCCCAGGGGAAATCACGTGGGCCCCACCCGGAAATCACGTGGGCCCCACCCGGAAATCACGTGGGCCCCACCCGGAAATCACGTGGGCCCCACCCGGAAATCACGTGGGCCCCCAGGGGAAATCACGTGGGCCCCACCCGGAAATCACGTGGGCCCCACCCGGAAATCACGTGGGCCCCACCCGGAAATCACGTGGGCCCCCAGGGGAAATCACGTGGGCCCCACCCGGAAATCACGTGGGCCCCACCCGGAAATCACGTGGGCCCCACCCGGAAATCACGTGGTCCCCACCCGGAAATCACGTGGGCCCCACCCAGAAATCACGTGGGCCCCACCCGGAAATCACGTGGGCCCCACCCGGAAATCACGTGGGCCCCACCCGGAATTCACGTGGGCCCCCAGGGGAAATCACGTGGGCCCCACCCGGAAATCACGTGGGCCCCACCCGGAAATCACGTTGGCCCCACCCGGAAATCACGTGGGCCCCACCCGGAAATCACGTGGGCCCCACCCGGAAATCACGTGGGCCCCACCCGGAAATCACGTGGGCCCCCAGGGGAAATCACGTGGGCCCCACCCGGAAATCACGTGGGCCCCACCCGGAAATCACGTGGGCCCCACCCGGAAATCACGTGGGCCCCACCCGGAAATCACGTGGGCCCCACCCGGAAATCACGTGGGCCCCCAGGGGAAATCACGTGGGCCCCACCCGGAAATCACGTGGGCCCCACCCGGAAATCACGTGGGCCCCACCCGGAAATCACGTGGGCCCCACCCGGAAATCACGTGGGCCCCACCCGGAAATCACGTGGGCCCCACCCGGAAATCACGTGGGCCCCACCCGGAAATCCTGTGGGCCCCACCCGGAAATCACGTGGGCCCCACCCGGAAATCACGTGGGCCCCACCCGGAAATCACGTGGGCCCCCAGGGGAAATCACGTGGGCCCCACCCGGAAATCACGTGGGCCCCACCCGGAAATCACGTGGGCCCCACCCGGAAATCACGTGGGCCCCACCCGGAAATCACGTGGGCCCCACCCGGAAATCACGTGGGCCCCACCCGGAAATCACGTGGGCCCCACCCGGAAATCACGTGGGCCCCACCCGGAAATCACGTGGGCCCCACCCGGAAATCACGTGGGCCCCACCCGGAAATCACGTGGGCCCCACCCGGAAATCACGTGGGCCCCACCCGGAAATCACGTGGGGCCCACCCGGAAATCACGTGGGCCCCACGGGGAAATCACGTGGGCCCCACCGGGAAATCACGTGGGCCCCACCCGGAAATCACTTGGGCCCCACCCGGAAATCACGTGGGGCCCACCCGGAAATCACGTGGGCCCCCAGGGGAAATCACGTGGGCCCCACCCGGAAATCACGTGGGCCCCACCCGGAAATCACGTGGGCCCCACCCGGAAATCACGTGGGCCCCACCCGGAAATCACGTGGGCCCCACCCGGAAATCACGTGGGCCCCACCCGGAAATCACGTGGGCCCCACCCGGAAATCACGTGGGCCCCACCCGGAAATCACGTGGGCCCCACCCGGAAATCACGTGGGCCCCACCCGGAAATCACGTGGGCCCCCAGGGGAAATCACGTGGGCCCCACCCGGAAATCACGTGGGCCCCACCCGGAAATCACGTGGGCCCCCAGGGGAAATCATGTGGGCCCCACCCGGAAATCACGTGGGCCCCACCCGGAAATCACGTGGGCCCCACCCGGAAATCACGTGGGCCCCACCCGGAAATCACGTGGGCCCCACCCGGAAATCACGTGGGCCCCACCCGGAAATCACGTGGGCCCCACCCGGAAATCACGTGGGCCCCACCCGGAAATCACGTGGGCCCCACCCGGAAATCACGTGGGCCCCCAGGGGAAATCACGTGGGCCCCACCCGGAAATCACGTGGGCCCCACCCGGAAATCACGTGGGCCCCACCCGGAAATCACGTGGGCCCCACGGGGAAATCACGTGGGCCCCACCTGGAAATCACGTGGGCCCCACCCGGAAATCACGTGGGCCCCACCCGGAAATCACGTGGGCCCCCAGGGGAAATCACGTGGGCCCCACCCGGAAATCACGTGAGCCCCACCCGAAAATCACGTGGGCCCCACCCGGAAATCACGTGGGCCCCACCCGGAAATCACGTGGGCCCCACCCGGAAATCACGTGGGCCCCACCCGGAAATCACGTTGGCCCCACCCGGAAATCACGTGGGCCCCACCCGGAAATCACGTGGGCCCCACCCGGAAATCACGTGGGCCCCACCCGGAAATCACGTGGGCCCCACCCGGAAATCAGGTGGGCCCCACCCGGAAATCACGCGGGCCCCACGGGGAAATCACGTGGGCCCCCAGGGGAAATCACGTGGGCCCCACCCGGAAATCACGTGGGCCCCACCCGGAAATCACGTGGGCCCGACCCGGAAATCACGTGGGCCCCACCCGGAAATCACGTGTGCCCCACCCGGAAATCACGTGGGCCCCACCCGGAAATCACGTGGGCCCCACCCGGAAATCACGTGGGCCCCACCCGGAAATCACGTGGGCCCCACCCGGAAATCACGTGGGCCCCACCCGGAAATCACGTGGGGCCCACGCGGAAATCACGTGGGCCCCACCCGGAAATCACGTGGGCCCCACGGGGAAATCACGTGGGCCCACAGGGGAAATCACGTGGGCCCCACCCGGAAATCACGTGGGCCCCACCCGGAAATCACGTGGGCCCCACCCGGAAATCACGTGGGCCCCACCCGGAAATCACGTGGGCCCCACCCGGAAATCACGTGGGCCCCACCCGGAAATCACGTGGGCCCCACCCGGAAATCACGTGGGCCCCACCCGGAAATCACGTGGGCCCCACCCGGAAATCACGTGGGCCCCACCCGGAAATCACGTGGGCCCCCAGGGGAAATCACGTGGGCCCCACCCGGAAATCACGTGGGCCCCACCCGGAAATCACGTGGGCCCCACCCGGAAATCACGTGGGCCCCACGGGGAAATCACGTGGGCCCCACCCGGAAATCACGTGGGCCCCACCCGGAAATCACGTGGGCCCCACCCGGAAATCACGTGGGCCCCACCCGGAAATCACGTGGGGCCCACCCGGAAATCACGTGGGCCCCACCCGGAAATCACGTGGGCCCCACCCGGAAATCACGTGGGCCCCACCCGGAAATCACGTGGGCCCCACCCGGAAATCACGTGGGCCCCACGGGGAAATCACGTGGGCCCCACCCGGAAATCACATGTGCCTCACCCGGAAATCATGTGGGCCCCACCCGGAAATCACGTGGGCCCCACCCGGAAATCACGTGGGCACCACCCGGAAATCACGTGGGCCCCACGGGGAAATCACGTGGGCCACACTGGGAAATCACGTGGGCCCCACCCGGAAATCACGTGGGCCCCACCCGGAAATCACGTGGGCCCCACCCGGAAATCACGTGGGCCCCACCCGGAAATCACGTGGGCCCCACCCGGAAATCACGTGGGCCCCACCCGGAAATCACGTGGGCCCCACCCGGAAATCACGTGGGCCCCACCCGGAAATCACGTGGGCCCCACCCGGAAATCACGTGGGCCCCACCCGGAAATCACGTGGGCCCCACCCGGAAATCACGTGGGCCCCACCCGGAAATCACGTGGGCCCCACCCGGAAATCACGTGGGCCCCACCCGGAAATCACGTGGGCCCCCAGGGGAAATCACGTGGGCCCCACCCGGAAATCACGTGGGCCCCACCCGGAAATCACGTGGGCCCCACCCGGAAATCACGTGGGCCCCACCCGGAAATCACGTGGGCCCCACCCGGAAATCACGTGGGCCCCACCCGGAAATCACGTGGGCCCCACGGGGAAATCACGTGGGCCCCACGGGGAAATCACGTGGGCCCCACCCGGAAATCACGTGGGCCCCACCCGGAAATCACGTGGGCCCCACCGGGAAATCACGTGGGCCCCACCCGGAAATCACGTGGGCCCCACCCGGAAATCACGTGGGCCCCACCCGGAAATCACGTGGGCCCCACCCGGAAATCACGTGGGCCCCACCCGGAAATCACGTGGGCCCCACCCGGAAATCACGTGGGCCCCACCCGGAAATCACGTGGGGCCCCAGGGGAAATCACGTGGGCCCCACCCGGAAATCACGTGGGCCCCACCCGGAAATCACGTGGGCCCCACCCGGAAATCACGTGGGCCCCACCCGGAAATCACGTGGGCCCCACCCGGAAATCACGTGGGCCCCACCCGGAAATCACGTGGGCCCCACCCGGAAATCACGTGGGCCCCACCCGGAAATCACGTGGGCCCCACCCGGAAATCACGTGGGCCCCACCCGGAAATCACGTGGGCCCCACCCGGAAATCACGTGGGCCCCCAGGGGAAATCACGTGGGCCCCACCCGGAAATCACGTGGGCCCCACCCGGAAATCACGTGGGCCCCACCCGGAAATCACGTGGGCCCCACCCGGAAATCACGTGGGCCCCATCCGGAAATCACGTGGGCCCCACCCGGAAATCACGTGGGCCCCACCCGGAAATCACGTGGGCCCCCAGGGGAAATCACGTGGGCCCCACCCGGAAATCACGTGGGCCCCACCCGGAAATCACGTGGGGCCCAACCGGAAATCACGTGGGCCCCCAGGGGAAATCACGTGGGCCCCACCCGGAAATCACGTGGGCCCCACCCGGAAATCACGTGGGCCCCACCCGGAAATCACGTGGGCCCCACCCGGAAATCACGTGGGCCCCAACCGGAAATCACGTGGGCCCCACCCGGAAATCACGTGGGCCCCACCCGGAAATCACGTGGGCCCCACCCGGAAATCACGTGGGCCCCACCCGGAAATCACGTGGGCCCCACCCGGAAATCACGTGGGCCCCCAGGGGAAATCACGTGGGCCCCACCCGGAAATCACGTGGGCCCCACCCGGAAATCACTTGGGCCCCACCCGGAAATCACGTGGGGCCCACGGGGAAATCACGTGGGCCCCCAGGGGAAATCACGTGGGCCCCACCCGGAAATCACGTGGGCCCCACCCGGAAATCACGTGGGCCCCACCCGGAAATCACGTGGGCCCCACCCGGAAATCACGTGGGCCCCAACCGGAAATCACGTGGGCCCCACCCGGAAATCACGTGGGCCCCACCCGGAAATCACGTGGGCCCCACCCGGAAATCACGTGGGCCCCACCCGGAAATCACGTGGGCCCCACCCGGAAATCACGTGGGCCCCCAGGGGAAATCACGTGGGCCCCACCCGGAAATCACGTGGGCCCCACCCGGAAATCACGTGGGCCCCACCCGGAAATCACGTGGGCCCCACGGGGAAATCACGTGGGCCCCACCTGGAAATCACGTGGGCCCCACCCGGAAATCACGTGGGCCCCACCCGGAAATCACGTGGGCCCCCAGGGGAAATCACGTGGGCCCCACCCGGAAATCACGTGAGCCCCACCCGAAAATCACGTGGGCCCCACCCGGAAATCACGTGGGCCCCACCCGGAAATCACGTGGGCCCCACCCGGAAATCACGTGGGCCCCACCCGGAAATCACGTGGGCCCCACCCGGAAATCACGTGGGCCCCACCCGGAATTCACGTGGGCCCCCAGGGGAAATCACGTGGGCCCCACCCGGAAATCACGTGGGCCCCACCCGGAAATCACGTGGGCCCCACCCGGAAATCACGTGGGCCCCACGGGGAAATCACGTGGGCCCCACCTGGAAATCACGTGGGCCCCACCCGGAAATCACGTGGGCCCCACCCGGAAATCACGTGGGCCCCCAGGGGAAATCACGTGGGCCCCACCCGGAAATCACGTGGGCCCCACGGGGAAATCACGTGGGCCCCACCTGGAAATCACGTGGGCCCCACCCGGAAATCACGTGGGCCCCACCCGGAAATCACGTGGGCCCCCAGGGGAAATCACGTGGGCCCCACCCGGAAATCACGTGAGCCCCACCCGAAAATCACGTGGGCCCCACCCGGAAATCACGTGGGCCCCACCCGGAAATCACGTGGGCCCCACCCGGAAATCACGTGGGCCCCACCCGGAAATCACGTGGGCCCCACCCGGAAATCACGTGGGCCCCACCCGGAATTCACGTGGGCCCCCAGGGGAAATCACGTGGGCCCCACCCGGAAATCACGTGGGCCCCACCCGGAAATCACGTGGGCCCCACCCGGAAATCACGTGGGCCCCACGGGGAAATCACGTGGGCCCCACCTGGAAATCACGTGGGCCCCACCCGGAAATCACGTGGGCCCCACCCGGAAATCACGTGGGCCCCCAGGGGAAATCACGTGGGCCCCACCCGGAAATCACGTGAGCCCCACCCGAAAATCACGTGGGCCCCACCCGGAAATCACGTGGGCCCCACCCGGAAATCACGTGGGCCCCACCCGGAAATCACGTGGGCCCCACCCGGAAATCACGTGGGCCCCACCCGGAAATCACGTGGGCCCCACCCGGAAATCACGTGGGCCCCACCCGGAAATCACGTGGGCCCCACCCGGAAATCACGTGGGCCCCACCCGGAAATCAGGTGGGCCCCACCCGGAAATCACGCGGGCCCCACCCGGAAATCACGTGGGCCCCCCCCGGAAATCACGTGGGCCCCACCCGGAAATCACGTGGGCCCCACCCGGAAATCACGTGGGCCCGACCCGGAAATCACGTGGGCCCCACCCGGAAATCACGTGTGCCCCACCCGGAAATCACGTGGGCCCCAACGGGGAAATCACGTGGGCCCCACCCGGAAATCACGTGGGCCCCACCCGGAAATCACGTGGGCCCCACCCGGAAATCACGTGGGCCCCACCCGGAAATCACGTGGGGCCCACCCGGAAATCACGTGGGCCCCACCCGGAAATCACGTGGGCCCCACGGGGAAATCACGTGGGCCCACAGGGGAAATCACGTGGGCCCCACCCGGAAATCACGTGGGCCCCACCCGGAAATCACGTGGGCCCCACCCGGAAATCACGTGGGCCCCACCCGGAAATCACGTGGGCCCCACCCGGAAATCACGTGGGCCCCACCCGGAAATCACGTGGGCCCCACCCGGAAATCACGTGGGCCCCACCCGGAAATCACGTGGGCCCCACCCGGAAATCACGTGGGCCCCACCCGGAAATCACGTGGGCCCCCAGGGGAAATCACGTGGGCCCCACCCGGAAATCACGTGGGCCCCACCCGGAAATCACGTGGGCCCCACCCGGAAATCACGTGGGCCCCACGGGGAAATCACGTGGGACCCACCCGGAAATCACGTGGGCCCCACCCGGAAATCACGTGGGCCCCACCCGGAAATCACGTGGGCCCCACCCGGAAATCACGTGGGGCCCACCCGGAAATCACGTGGGCCCCACCCGGAAATCACGTGGGCCCCACCCGGAAATCACGTGGGCCCCACCCGGAAATCACGTGGGCCCCACCCGGAAATCACGTGGGCCCCACGGGGAAATCACGTGGGCCCCACCCGGAAATCACATGTGCCTCACCCGGAAATCACGTGGGCCCCACCCGGAAATCACGTGGGCCCCACCCGGAAATCACGTGGGCACCACCCGGAAATCACGTGGGCCCCACGGGGAAATCACGTGGGCCACACTGGGAAATCACGTGGGCCCCACCCGGAAATCACGTGGGCCCCACCCGGAAATCACGTGGGCCCCACCCGGAAATCACGTGGGCCCCACCCGGAAATCACGTGGGCCCCACCCGGAAATCACGTGGGCCCCACCCGGAAATCACGTGGGCCCCACCCGGAAATCACGTGGGCCCCACCCGGAAATCACGTGGGCCCCACCCGGAAATCACGTGGGCCCCACCCGGAAATCACGTGGGCCCCACCCGGAAATCACGTGGGCCCCACCCGGAAATCACGTGGGCCCCACCCGGAAATCACGTGGGCCCCACCCGGAAATCACGTGGGCCCCCAGGGGAAATCACGTGGGCCCCACCCGGAAATCACGTGGGCCCCACCCGGAAATCACGTGGGCCCCACCCGGAAATCACGTGGGCCCCACCCGGAAATCACGTGGGCCCCACCCGGAAATCACGTGGGCCCCACCCGGAAATCACGTGGGCCCCACCCGGAAATCACGTGGGCCCCACGGGGAAATCACGTGGGCCCCACGGGGAAATCACGTGGGCCCCACCCGGAAATCACGTGGGCCCCACCCGGAAATCACGTGGGCCCCACCCGGAAATCACGTGGGCCCCACCCGGAAATCACGTGGGCCCCACCCGGAAATCACGTGGGCCCCACCCGGAAATCACGTGGGCCCCACCCGGAAATCACGTGGGCCCCACCCGGAAATCACGTGGGCCCCACCCGGAAATCACGTGGGCCCCACCCGGAAATCACGTGGGGCCCCAGGGGAAATCACGTGGGCCCCACCCGGAAATCACGTGGGCCCCACCCGGAAATCACGTGGGCCCCACCCGGAAATCACGTGGGCCCCACCCGGAAATCACGTGGGCCCCACCCGGAAATCACGTGGGCCCCACCCGGAAATCACGTGGGCCCCACCCGGAAATCACGTGGGCCCCACCCGGAAATCACGTGGGCCCCACCCGGAAATCACGTGGGCCCCACCCGGAAATCACGTGGGCCCCACCCGGAAATCACGTGGGCCCCCAGGGGAAATCACGTGGGCCCCACCCGGAAATCACGTGGGCCCCACCCGGAAATCACGTGGGCCCCACCCGGAAATCACGTGGGCCCCACCCGGAAATCACGTGGGCCCCACCCGGAAATCACGTGGGCCCCACCCGGAAATCACGTGGGCCCCACCCGGAAATCACGTGGGCCCCCAGGGGAAATCACGTGGGCCCCACCCGGAAATCACGTGGGCCCCACCCGGAAATCACGTGGGGCCCAACCGGAAATCACGTGGGCCCCCAGGGGAAATCACGTGGGCCCCACCCGGAAATCACGTGGGCCCCACCCGGAAATCACGTGGGCCCCACCCGGAAATCACGTGGGCCCCACCCGGAAATCACGTGGGCCCCAACCGGAAATCACGTGGGCCCCACCCGGAAATCACGTGGGCCCCACCCGGAAATCACGTGGGCCCCACCCGGAAATCACGTGGGCCCCACCCGGAAATCACGTGGGCCCCACCCGGAAATCACGTGGGCCCCCAGGGGAAATCACGTGGGCCCCACCCGTAAATCACGTGGGCCCCACCCGGAAATCACTTGGGCCCCACCCGGAAATCACGTGGGGCCCACGGGGAAATCACGTGGGCCCCCAGGGGAAATCACGTGGGCCCCACCCGGAAATCACGTGGGCCCCACCCGGAAATCACGTGGGCCCCACCCGGAAATCACGTGGGCCCCACCCGGAAATCACGTGGGCCCCAACCGGAAATCACGTGGGCCCCACCCGGAAATCACGTGGGCCCCACCCGGAAATCACGTGGGCCCCACCCGGAAATCACGTGGGCCCCACCCGGAAATCACGTGGGCCCCACCCGGAAATCACGTGGGCCCCCAGGGGAAATCACGTGGGCCCCACCCGGAAATCACGTGGGCCCCACCCGGAAATCACGTGGGCCCCACCCGGAAATCACGTGGGCCCCACGGGGAAATCACGTGGGCCCCACCTGGAAATCACGTGGGCCCCACCCGGAAATCACGTGGGCCCCACCCGGAAATCACGTGGGCCCCCAGGGGAAATCACGTGGGCCCCACCCGGAAATCACGTGAGCCCCACCCGAAAATCACGTGGGCCCCACCCGGAAATCACGTGGGCCCCACCCGGAAATCACGTGGGCCCCACCCGGAAATCACGTGGGCCCCACCCGGAAATCACGTGGGCCCCACCCGGAAATCACGTGGGCCCCACCCGGAAATCACGTGGGCCCCACCGGAAATCACGTGGGCCCCACCCGGAAATCACGTGGGCCCCACCCGGAAATCACGTGGGCCCCACCCGGAAATCACGTGGGCCCCACCCGGAAATCACGTGGGCCCCACCCGGAAATCACGTGGGCCCCACCCGGAAATCACGTGGGCCCCACCCGGAAATCACGTGGGCCCCACCCGGAATTCACGTGGGCCCCCAGGGGAAATCACGTGGGCCCCACCCGGAAATCACGTGGGCCCCACCCGGAAATCACGTTGGCCCCACCCGGAAATCACGTGGGCCCCACCCGGAAATCACGTGGGCCCCACCCGGAAATCACGTGGGCCCCACCCGGAAATCACGTGGGCCCTCAGGGGAAATCACGTGGGCCCCACCCGGAAATCACGTGGGCCCCCAGGGGAAATCACGTGGGCCCCACCCGGAAATCACGTGGGCCCCACCCGGAAATCACGTGGGCCCCACCCGGAAATCACGTGGGCCCCCAGGGGAAATCACGTGGGCCCCACCCGGAAATCACGTGGGCCCCACCCGGAAATCACGTGGGCCCCCAGGGGAAATCACGTGGGCCCCACCCGGAAATCACGTGGGCCCCACCCGGAAATCACGTGGGCCCCACCCGGAAATCACGTGGGCCCCACCCGGAAATCACGTGGGCCCCACCCGGAAATCACGTGGGCCCCCAGGGGAAATCACGTGGGCCCCACCCGGAAATCACGTGGGCCCCACCCGGAAATCACGTGGGCCCCACCCGGAAATCACGTGGGCCCCACCCGGAAATCACGTGGGCCCCACCCGGAAATCACGTGGGCCCCACCCGGAAATCACGTGGGCCCCACCCGGAAATCACGTGGGCCCCACCCGGAAATCACGTGGGCCCCACCCGGAAATCACGTGGGCCCCACCCGGAAATCACGTGGGCCCCACCCGGAAATCACGTGGGCCCCACCCGGAAATCACGTGGGCCCCACCCGGAAATCACGTGGGCCCCACCCGGAAATCACGTGGGGCCCACCCGGAAATCACGTGGGCCCCACGGGGAAATCACGTGGGCCCCACCGGGAAATCACGTGGGCCCCACCCGGAAATCACGTGGGCCCCACCCGGAAATCACGTGGGCCCCACCCGGAAATCACGTGGGCCCCACCCGGAAATCACGTGGGCCCCACCCGGAAATCACGTGGGCCCCACCCGGAAATCACGTGGGCCCCACCCGGAAATCACGTGGGCCCCACCCGGAAATCACGTGGGCCCCACCCGGAAATCACGTGGGCCCCACCCGGAAATCACGTGGGCCCCCAGGGGAAATCACGTGGGCCCCACCCGGAAATCACGTGGGCCCCACCCGGAAATCACGTGGGACCCACACGGAAATCACGTGGGCCCCACCCGGAAATCACGTGGGCCCCACCCGGAAATCACGTGGGCCCCACGGGGAAATCCCGTGGGCCCCCAGGGGAAATCACGTGGGCCCCACCCGGAAATCACGTGGGCCCCACCCGGAAATCACGTGGGCCCCCAGGGGAAATCCCGTGGGCCCCCAGGGGAAATCACGTGGGCCCCACCCGGAAATCACGTGGGCCCCACCCGGAAATCACGTGGGCCCCACGGGGAAATCACGTGGGCCCCACCCGGAAATCACGTGGGGCCCACCCGGAAATCACGTGGGCCCCACGGGGAAATCACGTGGACCCCACCGGGAAATCACGTGGGCCCCACCCGGAAATCACGTGGGCCCCACCCGGAAATCACGTGGGGCCCACCCGGAAATCACGTGGGCCCCCAGGGGAAATCACGTGGGCCCCACCCTGAAATCACGTGGGCCCCACCCGGAAATCACGTGGGCCCCACCCGGAAATCACTTGGGCCCCACCCGGAAATCACGTGGGCCCCACCCGGAAATCACGTGGGCCCCACCCGGAAATCACGTGGGCCCCACCCGGAAATCACGTGGGCCCCACCCGGAAATCACGTGGGCCCCACCCGGAAATCACGTGGGCCCCACCCGGAAATCACGTGGGCCCCACCCGGAAATCACGTGGGCCCCCAGGGGAAATCACGTGGGCCCCACCCGGAAATCACGTGGGCCCCACCCGGAAATCACGTGGGCCCCACCCGGAAATCACGTGGGCCCCACCCGGAAATCACGTGGGCCCCCAGGGGAAATCACGTGGGCCCCACCCGGAAATCACGTGGGCCCCACCCGGAAATCACGTGGGACCCACACGGAAATCACGTGGGCCCCACCCGGAAATCACGTGGGCCCCACCCGGAAATCACGTGGGCCCCACGGAGAAATCCCGTGGGCCCCCAGGGGAAATCACGTGGGCCCCACCCGGAAATCACGTGGGCCCCACCCGGAAATCACGTGGGCCCCCAGCGGAAATCCCGTGGGCCCCCAGGGGAAATCACGTGGGCCCCACCCGGAAATAACGTGGGCCCCACCCGGAAATCACGTGGGCCCCCAGGGGAAATCATGTGGGCCCCACCCGGAAATCACGTGGGCCCCACCCGGAAATCACGTGGGCCCCACCCGGAAATCACGTGGGCCCCACCCGGAAATCACGTGGGCCCCACCCGGAAATCACGTGGGCCCCACCCGGAAATCACGTGGGCCCCACCCGGAAATCACGTGGGCCCCACCCGGAAATCACGTGGGCCCCACCCGGAAATCACGAGGGCCCCCAGGGGAAATCACGTGGGCCCCACCCGGAAATCACGTGGGCCCCACCCGGAAATCACATGGGCCCCACCCGGAAATCACGTGGGCCCCACGGGGAAATCACGTGGGCCCCACCTGGAAATCACGTGGGCCTCACCCGGAAATCACGTGGGCCCCACCCGGAAATCACGTGGGCCCCCAGGGGAAATCACGTGGGCCCCACCCGGAAATCACGTGGGCCCCACCCGGAAATCACGTGGGGCCCACCCGGAAATCACGTGGGCCCCACGGGGAAATCACGTGCGCCCCACCCGGAAATCACGTGGGCCCCACCCGGAAATCACGTGGGCCCCACCCGGAAATCACGTGGGCCCCACCCGGAAATCACGTGGGCCCCACCCGGAAATCACGTGGGCCCCACGGGGAAATCACCTGGGCCCCACCCGGAAATCACGTGGGCCCCACCCGGAAATCACGTGGGCCCCACCCGGAAATCACGTGGGCCCCACCCGGAAATCACGTGGGCCCCACCCGGAAATCACGTGGGCCCCACCCGGAAATCACGTGGGCCCCACCCGGAAATCACGTGGGCCCCACCCGGAAATCACGTGGGCCCCATGGGGAAATCACGTGGGCCCCACCCGGAAATCACGTGGGCCCCACCCGGAAATCACGTGGGCCCCCAGGGGAAATCACGTGGGGCCCACCCGGAAATCACGTGGGCCCCACCCGGAAATCACGTGGGACCCACACGGAAATCACGTGGGCCCCACCCGGAAATCACGTGGGCCCCACCCGGAAATCACGTGGGCCCCACGGAGAAATCCCGTGGGCCCCCAGGGGAAATCACGTGGGCCCCACCCGGAAATCACGTGGGCCCCACCCGGAAATCACGTGGGCCCCCAGGGGAAATCCCGTGGGCCCCCAGGGGAAATCACGTGGGCCCCACCCGGAAATAACGTGGGCCCCACCCGGAAATCACGTGGGCCCCCAGGGGAAATCATGTGGGCCCCACCCGGAAATCACGTGGGCCCCACCCGGAAATCACGTGGGCCCCACCCGGAAATCACGTGGGCCCCACCCGGAAATCACGTGGGCCCCACCCGGAAATCACGTGGGCCCCACACGGAAATCACGTGGGCCCCACCCGGAAATCACGTGGGCCCCACCCGGAAATCACGTGGGCCCCACCCGGAAATCACGTGGGCCCCACCCGGAAATCACGTGGGCCCCACCCGGAAATCACGTGGGCCCCACCCGGAAATCACGTGGGCCCCACCCGGAAATCACGTGGGCCCCACCCGGAAATCACGTGGGCCCCACCCGGAAATCACGTGGGCCCCACCCGGAAATCACGTGGGCCCCACGGGGAAATCACGTGGGCCCCACCCGGAAAACACGTGTGCCCCACCCGGAAATCACGTGGGCCCCACGCGGAAATCACGTGGGCCCCACCCGGAAATCACGTGGGCCCCACCCGGAAATCACGTGGGCCCCACCCGGAAATCACGTGGGCCCCACCCGGAAATCACGTGGGCCCCACCCGGAAATCACGTGGGCCCCACCCGGAAATCACGTGGGCCCCACCCGGAAATAAGGTGGGCCCCACCCGGAAATCACGTGGGCCCCACCCGGAAATCACGTGGGACCCACGGGGAAATCACGTGGGCCCCCAGGGGAAATCACGTGGGCCCCACCCGGAAATCACGTGGGCCCCACCCGGAAATCACGTGGGCCCCACCCGGAAATCACGTGGGCCCCACCCGGAAATCACGTGGGCCCCACCCGGAAATCACGTGGGCCCCACCCGGAAATCACGAGGGCCCCCAGGGGAAATCACGTGGGCCCCACCCGGAAATCACGTGGGCCCCACCCGGAAATCACATGGGCCCCACCCGGAAATCACGTGGGCCCCACGGGGAAATCACGTGGGCCCCACCTGGAAATCACGTGGGCCTCACCCGGAAATCACGTGGGCCCCACCCGGAAATCACGTGGGCCCCCAGGGGAAATCACGTGGGCCCCACCCGGAAATCACGTGGGCCCCACCCGGAAATCACGTGGGGCCCACCCGGAAATCACGTGGGCCCCACGGGGAAATCACGTGCGCCCCACCCGGAAATCACGTGGGCCCCACCCGGAAATCACGTGGGCCCCACCCGGAAATCACGTGGGCCCCACCCGGAAATCACGTGGGCCCCACCCGGAAATCACGTGGGCCCCACGGGGAAATCACCTGGGCCCCACCCGGAAATCACGTGGGCCCCACCCGGAAATCACGTGGGCCCCACCCGGAAATCACGTGGGCCCCACCCGGAAATCACGTGGGCCCCACCCGGAAATCACGTGGGCCCCACCCGGAAATCACGTGGGCCCCACCCGGAAATCACGTGGGCCCCACCCGGAAATCACGTGGGCCCCATGGGGAAATCACGTGGGCCCCACCCGGAAATCACGTGGGCCCCACCCGGAAATCACGTGGGCCCCACCCGGAAATCACGTGGGGACCACCCGGAAATCACGTGGGCCCCACCCGGAAATCACGTGGGCCCCACCCGGAAATCACGTGGGCCCCACCCGGAAATCACGTGGGCCCTACCCGGAAATCACGTGGGCCCCACCCGGAAATCACGTGGGCACCACCCGGAAATCACGTGGGCCCCACCCGGAAATCACGTGGGCCCCACCCGGAAATCACATGGGGCCCACCCGGAAATCACGTGGGCCCCACCGGGAAACCACGTGGGCCCCACGGGGAAATCACGTGGGCCCCCAGGGGAAATCACGTGGGCCCCACCCGGAAATCACGTGGGCCCCACCCGGAAATCACGTGGGCCCCACCCGGAAATCACGTGGGCCCCACGGGGAAATCACGTGGGCCCCACCCGGAAATCACGTGGGCCCCACCCGGAAATCACGTGGGCCCCCAGGGGAAATCACGTGGGCCCCACCCGGAAATCACGTGGGCCCCACGGGGAAATCACGTGGGCCCCACCCGGAAATCACGTGGGCCCCACCCGGAAATCACGTGGGCCCCACCCGGAAATCACGTGGGCCCCACGGGGAAATCACGTGGGGCCCACCCGGAAATCACGTGGGCCCCACGGGGAAATCACGTGGGCCCCACCCGGAAATCACGTGGGCCCCACCCGGAAAGCACGTGGGCC
Organism: Ovis canadensis; assembly: GCF_042477335.2. Lineage (NCBI taxonomy): Eukaryota > Metazoa > Chordata > Mammalia > Artiodactyla > Bovidae > Ovis > Ovis canadensis. Next base: position 11,821,814 of record NC_091260.1, on the reverse strand, counting down.
CCACCCGAAAATCACGTGGGCCCCACCCGGAAATCACGTGGGGCCCACCCGGAAATCCGGTGGGCCCCACGGGGAAATCACGTGGGCCCCACGGGGAAATCACGTGGGCCCCACCCGGAAATCACCTGGGGCCCACCCGGAAATCACGTGGGCCCGCAGGGGAAATCACGTGGGCCCCACCCGGAAATCCCGTGGGCCCCCAGGGGAAATCACGTGGGCCCAACCCGGAAATCACGTGGGCCCCACCCGGAAATCACGTGGGCCCCACCCGGAAATCACGTGGGCCCCACCCGGAAATCACGTGGGCCCCACTCGGAAATCACGTGGGCCCCCAGGGGAAATCACGTGGGCCCCACCCGGAAATCACGTGGGCCCCACCCGGAAATCACGTGGGCCCCACCCGGAAATCACGTGGGCCCCACCCGGAAATCACGTGGGCCCCACCCGGAAATCACGTGGGCCCCACCCGGAAATCACGTGGGCCCCACCCGGAAATCACCTGGGGCCCACCCGGAAATCACGTGGGCCCCCAGGGGAAATCACGTGGGCCCCACCCGGAAATCACGTGGGCCCCACCCGGAAATCACGTGGGCCCCACCCGGAAATCACGTGGGCCCCACCCGGAAATCACGTGGGCCCCACCCGGAAATCACGTGGGGCCCCAGGGGAAATCACGTGGGCCCCACCCGGAAATCACGTGGGCCCCACCCGGAAATCACGTGGGCCCCACCCGGAAATCACCTGGGGCCCACCCGGAAATCACGTGGGCCCCCAGGGGAAATCACGTGGGCCCCACCCGGAAATCACGTGGGCCCCACCCGGAAATCACGTGGGCCCCACCCGGAAATCACGTGGGCCCCACCCGGAAATCACGTGGGCCCCACCCGGAAATCACGTGGGGCCCACCCGGAAATCACGTGGGCCCCACGGGGAAATCACGTGGGCCCCACCCGGAAATCACGTGGGCCCCACCCGGAAATCACGTGGGCCCCCAGGGGAAATCACGTGGGCCCCACCCGGAAATCACGTGGGCCCCACCCGGAAATCACGTGGGCCCCACCCGGAAATCACGTGGGCCCCACCCGGAAATCACGTGGGCCCCCAGGGGAAATCACGTGGGCCCCACCCGGAAATCACGTGGGCCCCACCCGGAAATCACGTGGGCCCCACCCGGAAATCACGTGGGCCCCCAGGGGAAATCACGTGGGCCCCACCCGGAAATCACGTGGGCCCCACCCGGAAATCACGTGGGCCCCACCCGGAAATCACGTGGTCCCCACCCGGAAATCACGTGGGCCCCACCCAGAAATCACGTGGGCCCCACCCGGAAATCACGTGGGCCCCACCCGGAAATCACGTGGGCCCCACCCGGAATTCACGTGGGCCCCCAGGGGAAATCACGTGGGCCCCACCCGGAAATCACGTGGGCCCCACCCGGAAATCACGTTGGCCCCACCCGGAAATCACGTGGGCCCCACCCGGAAATCACGTGGGCCCCACCCGGAAATCACGTGGGCCCCACCCGGAAATCACGTGGGCCCCCAGGGGAAATCACGTGGGCCCCACCCGGAAATCACGTGGGCCCCACCCGGAAATCACGTGGGCCCCACCCGGAAATCACGTGGGCCCCACCCGGAAATCACGTGGGCCCCACCCGGAAATCACGTGGGCCCCCAGGGGAAATCACGTGGGCCCCACCCGGAAATCACGTGGGCCCCACCCGGAAATCACGTGGGCCCCACCCGGAAATCACGTGGGCCCCACCCGGAAATCACGTGGGCCCCACCCGGAAATCACGTGGGCCCCACCCGGAAATCACGTGGGCCCCACCCGGAAATCCTGTGGGCCCCACCCGGAAATCACGTGGGCCCCACCCGGAAATCACGTGGGCCCCACCCGGAAATCACGTGGGCCCCCAGGGGAAATCACGTGGGCCCCACCCGGAAATCACGTGGGCCCCACCCGGAAATCACGTGGGCCCCACCCGGAAATCACGTGGGCCCCACCCGGAAATCACGTGGGCCCCACCCGGAAATCACGTGGGCCCCACCCGGAAATCACGTGGGCCCCACCCGGAAATCACGTGGGCCCCACCCGGAAATCACGTGGGCCCCACCCGGAAATCACGTGGGCCCCACCCGGAAATCACGTGGGCCCCACCCGGAAATCACGTGGGGCCCACCCGGAAATCACGTGGGCCCCACGGGGAAATCACGTGGGCCCCACCGGGAAATCACGTTGGCCCCACCCGGAAATCACTTGGGCCCCACCCGGAAATCACGTGGGGCCCACCCGGAAATCACGTGGGCCCCCAGGGGAAATCACGTGGGCCCCACCCGGAAATCACGTGGGCCCCACCCGGAAATCACGTGGGCCCCACCCGGAAATCACGTGGGCCCCACCCGGAAATCACGTGGGCCCCACCCGGAAATCACGTGGGCCCCACCCGGAAATCACGTGGGCCCCACCCGGAAATCACGTGGGCCCCACCCGGAAATCACGTGGGCCCCACCCGGAAATCACGTGGGCCCCACCCGGAAATCACGTGGGCCCCCAGGGGAAATCACGTGGGCCCCACCCGGAAATCACGTGGGCCCCACCCGGAAATCACGTGGGCCCCCAGGGGAAATCATGTGGGCCCCACCCGGAAATCACGTGGGCCCCACCCGGAAATCACGTGGGCCCCACCCGGAAATCACGTGGGCCCCACCCGGAAATCACGTGGGCCCCACCCGGAAATCACGTGGGCCCCACCCGGAAATCACGTGGGCCCCACCCGGAAATCACGTGGGCCCCACCCGGAAATCACGTGGGCCCCACCCGGAAATCACGTGGGCCCCCAGGGGAAATCACGTGGGCCCCACCCGGAAATCACGTGGGCCCCACCTGGAAATCACGTGGGCCCCACCCGGAAATCACGTGGGCCCCACGGGGAAATCACGTGGGCCCCACCTGGAAATCACGTGGGCCCCACCCGGAAATCACGTGGGCCCCACCCGGAAATCACGTGGGCCCCCAGGGGAAATCACGTGGGCCCCACCCGGAAATCACGTGAGCCCCACCCGAAAATCACGTGGGCCCCACCCGGAAATCACGTGGGCCCCACCCGGAAATCACGTGGGCCCCACCCGGAAATCACGTGGGCCCCACCCGGAAATCACGTTGGCCCCACCCGGAAATCACGTGGGCCCCACCCGGAAATCACGTGGGCCCCACCCGGAAATCACGTGGGCCCCACCCGGAAATCACGTGGGCCCCACCCGGAAATCAGGTGGGCCCCACCCGGAAATCACGCGGGCCCCACGGGGAAATCACGTGGGCCCCACGGGGAAATCACGTGGGCCCCACCCGGAAATCACGTGGGCCCCACCCGGAAATCACGTGGGCCCGACCCGGAAATCACGTGGGCCCCACCCGGAAATCACGTGTGCCCCACCCGGAAATCACGTGGGCCCCACCCGGAAATCACGTGGGCCCCACCCGGAAATCACGTGGGCCCCACCCGGAAATCACGTGGGCCCCACCCGGAAATCACGTGGGCCCCACCCGGAAATCACGTGGGGCCCACGCGGAAATCACGTGGGCCCCACCCGGAAATCACGTGGGCCCCACGGGGAAATCACGTGGGCCCACAGGGGAAATCACGTGGGCCCCACCCGGAAATCACGTGGGCCCCACCCGGAAATCAC